>NC_132839.1:14972500-15272500 GCF_048164855.1 Canis lupus baileyi | reverse complement strand
GGGGTTGTGGAGTGCAACACACACAGCAATGGTCTCAACTGACCCTAAACACTCACCAAAGCCCTTCAATGACCACCACCTCACGATTATCTCCTTAAGCCTATATTTAAAGTAATATCAGAATATAATTTCATTTTTAAGATTGAAATAAACATTGGCCTTTTGCTTTAAGCTCTACTCTTGGTAGGTCCAGATTAGAAGAGGTCTTGGAAGATTACCGACTTCCAGGAAGGATTTTACATACACACTCGGCAGGTAGGAACCCACTGGTACAAATAAACTGTGTGCACTGTTCTGCTGATAACCAAGCAACCACTTAGAGAACAAGTTTGATTCTCATTTCACTGGGAGTCCATTTCTCTAGCCAAATGCTATGGACTAGAAGCTGAATTTAAGGAGAGAGAGAATCACAAAATTTTTCTTAGTAAGGTCAGATCCAGTTTTCCTTTCTCACACAGCCCCTGTAGCTATTTCTTGGGTAATGGCCACCTTGTGAAATAATCCCTGATAATAGCTACCTTTTAGTGGATTCCTGGCCTGGCACTCAGCTGAGCACTTTAAGGGTATCATTGCATTTAATCCTCTCAACGATCTCAGGAGATCAGTATTATTCGTTCACTTTACAGATGAGAAAACTGAATCTTGGAGTGAGATAATTTTGCCCTAAGTAAACAACCAGTTGGTTGAGGAGTCAGGGTTCTAACCCACTCTCTTGGTATCCATAGCCACTTGCTGTCACTCATGGTGTGCCAGTCTCCCTTGGTGCTTGATTAAATGGCCATCGGGTTGGTGTAATGAGCCTTTCTGGATAGCTTACAAACCAAGAAATACCAAGTCTGAAGAGCTTAGCTTATCACTAGAAGTCATACTGCTGAAGCAAAAAATCACGGGCGGTATTTTTCTGTGGCATCTAAGTTTGTCATTTGGAATCCTGAACATTACGTGTCCCCAGAGCAAGGCAAACCTGGCACCATGATTTGAAAAAGAACCAATAATAAAATGTCTGTACACGAGGGCTGGGTAGTATTACCAAAATATACAGATTCCAATTTGAGAACTCAGGAAAATATTTCAGAGCCGAAACAATCAACATCTTTTTGACCATATAACCAAAGTTTTCTCTCCAAAGCCCAAGTTCAGTATTTGAGTTCATTCAAAGCCAGGACCCACCACACCTGTCACTGTGGCTGCATTCCTTGTGAGACTCCCCCTAGTGGCCCACAAGAGTTAGCTTCCTGAACGAGCTCAGTGGGAGGAAGATTGGGGAGTTTATTGCCGTTCACTCTCTTTATCTAATTTGATGGAAACTGGTCTCCTATCAAATGTGAAGGCAAAATCAGGGGAAGGGTGTGAAATGTCAGTCTAGCCGCCCCCACCCACCCAGCGGGACCAGGAGGTGAAGGACCTAGTGATTTATTGAGCACTAAGAAAAACTCTTAAAGCTCTGAAATCCCAGGGACTTGACCTAAAATGTGAGGGCCAACCTCATTGACATCACAGATCCTTCCTACAGTCACAATGCTACTGAGCCACCCTGGGAAGATGACCCAGAAACATAAAGACTTTAATCAGATTGCAACCAAATTTCCTCAGAGCTTTGGCTTTCTGGAAGACAAAATAATAATTTTTAAAAACCCTCTGCTCCCTTTCAAAAAAATCAGATCAACAAAAAATAAAGCCAGGAAATCAAGCATCATGAACTCAGGTATTTATCTCATGGATTACCCAAGGTCTCTAGATTCTCATCCTTTACAGGTTTAGATTTCTTATTACATATAAACTAGGTAATAAATCCCAAAGAAGATCCTTGGATGGCTTGGGCACAATAGAGTAAGAAATCATTTCCTATTATTTTATAACAATTTGATCTAAATGTGCATCTCAACAAAGTTTCCTAAATTCTTAATGGACAATTAATTCTTCTGGGACAATAAATCCTTCTAGCTGACTATGGGTGTGATGGGGGCCTGGTGAAGAACTGAGGTAGGGGAGAGAAGAAGAGAGGAATGTAAAATAAATTAGAAGCCTCCCTTAACCTTCACTATATGTACGGAAAATGCCCTTAATTAAAAGAAAAAAAAATTAACCACCACCGCAAAAATTCACCTGCCTTAGTTCCTGATCTGATTCAGCATTCTGGTTGCCTAGATACAGATGTAAACAACAGTGCCTCCCTGACTCCAGAGGAACAGCCGAAGGAACCTGATGGCCCCCTTCCCGGCTCAGTCAATGACCAAGAAAAGAAAGCAAGTACTTTTAGACGTTCATAGCAAAAGTAGAATATTTTGTTCAGCTTCTTTAAAGCTTAGCATTGTTCAGAGAATTCTAAGGAGTCCTAGAAGAGTTGTTTTTCTTTTCACTCTACCTACATTTCTTGTTTGCTCTGCTTTGACAAAGTGACTGATGACCACGTGAGCTGAAAAGAGAAAGGGTCTCAATTTGTGAATACATTCGTTGGACTGACTTAATCTGCAGGGCTAAGTAGGAACAAAAAATTGATAAATATTTTCTATAAAGATGCAAAAGAAACTAAGATAAATTCAAGATAGAGGCTTTATCTGTCAAATGGAAAAGAGAACAGCTAAAGAGGTTTCTTTTATTGGTACTTGTCATTAATGAAAAAGAACATTCAAAGCAGCAGTTTTTTTAGACCTCACCAGGGATGCAGCCTCTGGTGATAAAAAGAGAACTGGAAAGCTAGCACAGTATCCAGCACTGATTTTTGCTCTCTGTTGGCTGTAGCACACACTGGCTGTGCAACTTCCAGCAATTACTTAACCTGTTTCCTCTTCTATGAAATGGGCTAATTAGGCCAATCATACAAGGATGTGAGGCTTGAATGAACCACTAAGATAAAGGTTATGGCAAGTAAAAGGGACTCAGTCAATCCCTATCATCATCATCTAGATGATCTGAGTAAGTCTGCTACTTCTCTAATCCTCAGAGTCCTCACCTTTAAAAATAATCATCTTAAATTCTTTCTGCACTAAAGTAGCATTTCAATCAAGACAATGATTTCCACCTTATAGAAGATCATATAGGGGATCCCTGGGTGGCGCAGCGGTTTAGCACCTGCCTTTGGCCCAGGGCGCAATCCTGGAGACCCGGGATCGAGTCCCACGTCGGGCTCCCTGCACGGAGCCTGCTTCTCCCTCGGCCTGTGTCTCTGCCTCTCTCTGTCTCTGCGACTATCATAAATAAATAAAAAAAATTAAAAAAAAAAAAAAGATCATATATGTCAAAGTATTTTATAGGCCTTAATTAAGCCATAAAGGAACACAACATTTTAAAGTATTATTATAAAACAGGTAAAAACTGACATATGTAAAAAGTCGGTGTTCATAGCCACCGAGTTGTTTGTGAGAATTGTTATATAATTACATTCTAGCTTGAAGGAATAGGGATGAAACAGAGCTGCTTCCTATAGTCAATTAGTGAAGATATAAAACTTCACATACTCTCTTAGACACATCAATAACTGCACAGAAGAAAGAGAAAACAAGTTGGCCTCAGTGTTAACAGCTTTTACTCTCTCTAGACAGTACGATTACAAGAATTTT
The DNA here is from genome assembly GCF_048164855.1 of Canis lupus baileyi. Lineage (NCBI taxonomy): Eukaryota > Metazoa > Chordata > Mammalia > Carnivora > Canidae > Canis > Canis lupus. Next base: position 15,268,940 of record NC_132839.1, on the reverse strand, counting down.
CTTTTTTCTGTATCTTTTCTGTGTTTTTCCAAATTTTCCTCCATTATCAGGTTTAACATTTGTTACTTTAAGAGTATGCAAGTTGTAGCTGTGCTTTTTTTTTAGAGGACTATTTACAGTCTTCAAAATGAGATTTAAAAATAATATAAAAGTAAAAGATAAATATATCCAACTGCTTCACTTGAGAAGGGGGAAGGAGACAATAATCCAGTAATTTAATGTCCTTGGACACAATATTCAGTCTTTTATTCCACAAGAGGGAATAAAAGGGCTACTAGGTGTCAAACATGTGAGGCCAGGGAGCAGCCAGTTGCTTGAAGGAATACCACAGACAGACTCAGACCAGGGTCACCATGGAGGGGTGAGAAGGGAAGAGCTGGCATTGAGTAGGCCAGCAGTCCAGGACCCAGTTCTTTTCTAGCTCGAGACTGGAGTCAAAACACAAACCAGGGTAGAAGGCCCAGTCATGCTCTCTAGGTAGTTAGGATGGTTTCCATAACATGGACCCCTGGGTGCTCAGTGGATCAGTGTATCCATCACTGGAGGAAGACCTCACTTCAGAGAATCAGACCCATTGCAGACCCCACTTAGCAATGGGGAGAGAGGGCCTAAAGCATTATCATGGCAGTCACTGGCTCCATTTTGAGCAGCCTCAAGCCTGTCCTGATTGCCCACCACCAAGCGGGCAGGATCAGAAAGCCTACCTATTGTCATGGGTTATTTATTAGCTCCTTATTAATAGACTTACTTTTTTTTAAAGTTTTGTTGGAGGAGAGAGCTTTCCAAGTAAGTCTCTTGGGTGTTAAATTAAGAAGTAAGAAGTTCCTTAGGCATTTGCAAAAGGAATGATTTCTGTATGTGGATCTTAACTACTCTACTAAACCAAGAAAAAATGTCCCAGGAAACTATTTTGTTCAAGTTTTAAACTGAGGAGGAGTACCACTCATTCTCCCCCTAACTGAATCCAGTTCAGTGATGGGATATTAAAAAGAGCATAAATCTGTGTCTGGCTTTTGATCTTAAAAATAAAGAACATTAGAGTTTAGAACAGTTTTAGCATATGCCAAACAGTGAGTGCATTTGGTGGTCTCTTTCCTCCTGGAAATGCTGGGAAATTATGAACTTTGATGCAAGGGGAACTTTCTAGTAGTACCATGTTACTGAATTAGTTAAGTGTTCATATGGCCAGCTATGTTAAATACTAGTAAGTTATGTACACAGCTGTGCTCTACTTTCATTTCTCATTGACTATAATAATCTGATATCCAGGCTTCTTAGAAAATAAAATTACCTGAGTAGACTAGCTTTCTAGTTTTGGACTTTGTTTTTGAAAAGTAATTGATTCCCCTCAGAAATTAGCATATTGAAGTAAATTCACTCTGTGAAAACTTCTTTAGTAACTCAGCCGATAATCATTGGATATTCCACTTAAAATTGTTCTAAGAACAATCCATGGCTTTGACTTGTCCAGAAAGATTTTCCTGACTGTGATACCAATCTATGAAATGAAACTATTATCTTTCTAGAGCTTGATTTTGGTTTTAGTTTCTAGAAATACAGATGGGGCATTGCAAGTTTGACTGGGATGATGGTCTACAGCATATATTTTGTTTAAAATTATTTATATAAAAATAAGATGGATAAGACTTACCTGTAAAGTAAGCTAATGATACATTTTAAACCCATGACCTTTGTTTTAGGTAAGATTATCTCCCGCCACAATGTCAACCAAGAATTCTACAGATCTAGTTGAATATGTTGACAAGTAAGTCTGTAAATTGCAACTGGTTTTAAGTATTTACTACATTTAATGATTCAGCTAGAGATTAAAGTGCCTGACTGAGATCTTTGAGTTCATCTAAACTGGTTCTCTGCTTTCAGAAGAGACTGCATTAAGCAACTTCAGAAGGTGAACCTCTCTGTGTTAGGCCTTTCTCATTGACAAAATAAGCCAATTTTACAGCCTCCTCTTTAAGTAATTTCCATAGGTTCCTATAGATTATGCATCATAGAACACAGGCAATGAATGACACATGAAAAGATCAGAGTTAACTTTCACTTTCAAAATACACCGAATACATCTATTAACACTTCATTATAAAAACTCAGAAAATTTTAAGCATATTAAATTAATCATCAGAAAATTTTGTTTATATTGTTTATATGCCACACCTGGAACTCATCCAGGGAAGGTCTACAGAAGAGGGACAACTCTAGAGGCTTAGAAATTTGTCATCGTATTGATACATGTACAATGTCCAAAATGTCCTCGAATACCAGTTTGTAAAGGTGGGATCACAGAGGCAATGCGTAGTCTACTGAGTTGTTTTCTGTTTGGTATATCAAAGGAGGATTTCGTCTGTGGCAATAATTAACGTTTTTAGGGCACCTACAATTTCATCTCAGGGCTTCCACTAATTGTCTGTATAGCCTCCTTAATGTCAGTCCCTTAATGTCTCTTGTCTTTGGGTCTTTCATTTGCCAAATGAAGAGGCTAGATTAGAAGCTCTCCCAGACTTCACTGTAGCTTTAAAATAATTCTGATCCTAAAATATACATTATGACTATAAAAGAAAAATTACAAGCAAATGAAATGAGTCAATGAGAAGAGAAAAATCCAAATACTGGATTTTCATTTTTTAAATATTACCTTTAACAATGAAGATAACAATTTTAAATTCACAAGTTTTGATCACAATCTGTTCACAAGAGCTTCCCTGATCCTTAGCCAATTGAAGTAACATGCCACAAAAACTTCAACCACAGAATTTTAGTCCCTCTTTTCATGCTGCCCATAACTTGTATTTGCTTATGTGATAATAAGGCCGTAATTTAGGGAAAATGAAACCAAACAAGGGAAAATGATTTCTTTTATGTTTGAAAATACAATATTTTGATAGGTGACATTTTTTCTGAGTGAAGGACAATGAATGTGGTAATACACAGAAATAATCATTTCACATGGATATGCTAGCTAACTTTGCCATCCAAGGAGGGAAGGGAGACTTGTTCCTGCCTGAATCTACACAGGACATAATGGAAAATAGAAATCATTCTTCAGATCTGTCAAATTCCAGGATGAACCCAAGTGGATTTCTTTAGCTCAGGCTGCTGACCTATATCCCAGAACACAACAGAACAAGTTCCTGGAAGACAGTGACGAACTTAAAAAGATATCCCCAGAAATTTTTGCCATTTCTTGGATTCCAGAAAAACTGAAATTAAGACAACAGAGATTCTATAATTCAAAACAAAAGTATAATGAGGATAATCTAGTCCCAACGTCCATTTCCACCTTGCTCTCCCCCGAAAGCCCTCTCTTGCAGTCTAAGCCATATGTCTAGAGCTTCTATGTACCAGCTGAGATGGTTAGTTTGTTTTGTTCTAGTTTGGTTTTGATCTTTCCCCTGTAATCTCCCAGAGCAGGCTGCAAGCTCCCAAAAGGCAGGGATTATAACCTTATGCTTTCTGATACCCCAGTTTATCACGGTGCATTGAATATTGATTCCTGTGGAACCATAGTTGATAGGCTTCATGGAGAGCCAGGGGGGAGCAATTGAATCTGTAAGAGTCTGCTTGGTGCAGTGGACTCCTGGGTGGCTGATTAACTGGAAAAGCAAAATGGCACTCAGGCATTTCAATCATCAGTGTAGATACTTCCAACTGACATGTTGAATCCAATACAATAAAAATAAAAAACAATTTTTAAAATGGCTGAGTCCTTCAAGGAACAGCAGTCATTGAGCAGCAACAGATTTATTGATATACGAACAGGGTATTTACACAAGCAAAGGTCATGATCAACTCATTGAACTGCCTGAAATATATATTACATATTCTCAGAGGCTCTGCTTTGTAAATCTGTAAGGGAATATTGATAGGAAATCCTAAGAAACGAACACCAACCACAACCAAAAAGGTTAAAAATCTAGCAACAAAAGCGTAATACATACCCTGTGAAAAACGTTTGGTGAGAGACATGCATCAAAAAGATTGGCAGACCAAGTGCTTTCAGGGCTCTGCTCAGCCTCCGGCAGTTGGAGCGACACCCACACATTATTAGTACTTGTTAAATGTTAGGTCATATTAATAATCCATGGAGCAGGGGAAGGCGGAAAGCTTGCAATCAATTCTAGGACAATTATGGTGACACTCTAATAAAGGCAGTAAATAATTCTGATTGCCACATGTGTTCGTTGATTCACAAGGACGATGTGGCCAATGCTCATTTAAGCTTGATGGAACAGGAAAGTCCAAAGCCTTTTTTTTCTTCTTCTTCTCCTTTTTCTGCTGTTGGAAGGAGCACTGCACAGAGGCCAGGCACTTTGGGTCCACTCTTTTTAATTTTTTTTTAATTTATTCATGAGACACAGAGAGAGGGAGAGTCTCACAGGCAGAGGGAGAAGCAGGCTCCACGCAGGGAGCCCGACGTGGGACTCGATCCCGGGTCTCCAGGATCACACCCTAGGCTGAAGGCAGGCGCCAAACCACTGAGCCACCCGGCTGCCCTCCACTCTTGAATCCACTTCTGATTAGCTATAGGACCTTGAGAAAAAGAGAATGTCTTTTCCTTGTGGGCAGTCTCTGTCTCTGCTATAAAAGGGTGGGTGGGGGCGTAGGCTTAGGTGCAGATGAGCAGCCCAAGTCTCAAGGGCTGTCTGTGTTCACAGATCCAGATTTCATTTCCAGGATGCAGATTAGAGAGCTGCCTCTGTTTGCCACTTCTCAACTCTGTTCATAATTTCTCATAAACATTCTTTTATGTAATAAAGTGGCTAAAGTTTAAGAAAGTGTATTATTGCCCCCATGGGATTTAATTTTGAATAGAAAACAAACTCTGCTGATAAATCTCTTGATTTTTCTTCAATTGACCCTGCTAAAAAAATTTTTTTAAACCTCTGAATCATATAACTTCTAAGGTTTCTTCCATCCCTAAAATTCTTTGGTCTTCTAAAACTGGTTACTGCCTTTTATTCACTTAACAAACACTTATCGAGCATTCACTATGTGCTGAGCAGTGTGCTGGGCACTTAGGGAATCATCAGGGAACAAACACAAAGACCCCTGCCCTCATGGAACTTCCATTCTAGAGCAGGAGGAAGAGACATGCAGGGTTCAAGAGCCTGCCAGGGCAGGGGCAGGCTCCTTGAGAAGTCAGATGTGAGCAAACCCCAGGAGATGAGGGGGTTGGCCATGTGGACCTGTGTGGGAAAAGCAAAGTCTCCAAGGCCAGGATGCTCCTGAGGTGGCTGAAAAGGCAAGGGGACAAAGATGGCTGGAAGGAAAAATGAAAAAGTATACACATCAAGTAGCATGCCCTTGGGCCAAGGAAATGAGGTGGGTTGGTACTGAGGAGTTGTGCAGGCTATTCCAGTACACATCTCAGGAATTTCTCAGGAGAACACTCTCTGGGAAGATAAGGGGTCTGGCTAACAGCCAGAGGATGCTATTGAGAAATTTGGATCCATAAAACTATCAGTAAGTGAAATGGGCAAAATAATACATGATTGATGATGATTTCTCCTTGTGAGTCGAATATACCATCAGGGGCTGGGATGTATTTTTTTTTTCAAGGTTTTCTCTTACTATCCCAGCAGATGTTTTACTGTCTCGTGATGCATTGCTTTTCTTTCTGCATGATGAAGACAGATATTTCACCTCACAGTACATGAGAAAGGAAGACAAAACCCTGGTGGCTTTCTATGGGCTGGGTCATGTTGGGTTGGAAATCTTTTGGGTTTTCTTTGGTAATATCGTATCCATCCATGAGGGCAACTAGCTCCCAGGTAAGAAAGCTCCAAATAGTCTGCGCTGCTGCTGAAAGAACAAGCCCTCTGGGTTTGCTAATAAATTTTTTTCTGACCTGGCAAAGCCTCTTGCACCCTGCACAGCATCCTGGTCCCACTAACCATCTTCACTGTTAAAGCTTCCAGCTCTTAGCCCATGGTAATCTTCTCATTTCATCCTCTCAGTGACCCTAACAGGGGCATCATTATCCTGAAGATGAAGACCCTGGGGTTCAAAGGAGTCAAATTATTTGTCCAAGGGCATACAATGCTATGACAGAACCTAGATTCTTTTTTTTTATATAAATTTATTTTTTATTGGTGTTCAATTTGCCAACATATAGCATAACACGCAGTGCTCATCCCGTCAAGTGCCCCCCTCAGTGCCCATCACCCAGTCACCCCCCACCCCCTGCCCACCTCCCCTTCCACCACCCCTAGTTCGTTTCCCAGAGTTAGGAGTCTCTCATGTTCTGTCTCCCTCTCTGATACTTCCCACTCATTTTTTCTCCTTTCCCCTTTATTCCCTTTCACTTTTTTTTTTATATTCCCCAAATGAATGAGACCATAAAATGTTTGTCCTTCTCCGATTGACTTACTTCACTCAGCATAATACCCTCCAGTTCCATCCACGTCGAAGCAAATGGTGGGTATTTGTCGTTTCTAATGGCTGAGGAATATTCCATTGTATACATAAACCACATCTTCTTTATCCATTCATCTTTCGATGGACACCGAGGCTCCTTCCACAGTTTGGCTATTGTGGACATTGCTGCTAGAAACATCGGGGTGCAGGTGTCCCGGCATTTCACTGCATCTGTATCTTTGGGGTAAATCCCCAACAGTGCAATTGCTGGGTCGTAGGGCAGATCTATTTTTAACTGTTTGAGGAACCTCCACACAGTTTTCCAGAGTGGCTGCACCAGTTCACATTCCCACCAACAGTGCAGGAGGCAGAACCAAGATCCTAACCCAGAAATCTATGTCTAGTTACTCTAGAGCCTATTGTCTTCACCACTCCTCTATCCACATCCCCTGCCAGCTATCTTCTCAGTGTGTGTGTGTGTGTGTGTGTGTGTACCCGTGCATGCACACACAGGTGTCACCTGCAGGCCATCTCTGGTGCATGGAAGATGTAATGCAATCCTAGATTTCTGATCTTCCTCCCCGCAGGCCCCTGTGTGAGGTGTGGCCAGCCCGGACTCACAGCATCTCAGCTGTGCCCAGGAAGCACTTCCATCAGCCTCAGGGCAGCCTCTTATTCCTCTCTAGCACCTTCTAGATTCCATCTCTAGTCCCCCAGCCTATGATGGGCAAGACCCTGGCTGTGGGTGGACACAGCTACAAGACCTAGGCATGACCCACAGCACCCCACACTGGTCAGGCCAGGGGCTGCCCAGATGAAGCTGAGCGCCTCCTACCCAAGGAGGCTGTTTGCATTCTTGCTACACCTAAGAAATTCTGCTCAAGTGAGAGAGCTGTGCTGAGATGAGGATGAGGCCAGACTCAGGTCCTTAGAGCAGAGAAGGAGCTCATTCAGCCTCTGGGCCTCAGAGGGGACCCTGAGAATTCCACAGAGAGATGTAACTGGTAATTACATAACATATCCTGAGAAAACACAATTTAACAGGAAGAGCTACTCGTTAGTCTAAGCAAAGTTGCTCTGATGTAGGAAAAAGAGCAAAATACACAGGTTAAAATGTTCCCCAGCTGAGTTATTGCCAGTTTCCAAGCCTCCTTCTCCTTCTGAATTGAGGAAAAATCTCACCCATGTACTTGTGGGGGATGAAATGAAATAATTTTTATGAAAGTGACATGTTGACTAAAAGCATCATATGGAAATAAGATTGTGTAATAATAAATTCCTTACAAGAGATATTTATTGCCTCCCAATTGGAGGTTAGAAGTCTGAAATCAAGGTGTCAGCAGGGTTGGTTTCTTCGGAGAGCTCTGAGGAAGAATCTATCCCATTCTTCTCAGCTTCTGGTGACAGCTGGCAATCTCTGGTGTCCCCTGGCTTCTAGATGCATCACTTCAGTCTCTACCACCATTTTTACACGGTATCCTCCTTGTGTCTCCATCTGTACATGGTCATCTTCTTATAAGGGCATCAGTCATACTGGATTATGGACCCACCCTACCCTTTCATCCTAAGTAAATACCTCTGCAATGACCTTATTTCCAAATAAGGTTACATTCTGAGGCACTAGGAGTTAGGACTTCAATATATCTTTTTGTGGGGATACAATTCAGCCTATTAGTCCATCTATTAATTACTAATAATCATAATAAGAACATACATATATGACACCAACAGTACCAAGCACTTCAAGTACATTAAGTAAATTGATGTCTTTCAAGCAGTTGGGTCAGGCAAGAGTCATGACCTCCAGAGGACTCAAAGGGCTCTCTTCTGAACAACTTAAGGAAGGTTAAAGATAGTAAGTGGTGGAGACAGCATTTGAACCCTGGTCTTCAAACTCCAAATGCAGTGTTCTTCACCCTGGAGACTCACATATATAACACGTACACCCCCAATATTAGCAAAGCAATAATGGAAAAGTGTCGCCAAAGCACAAGTGATAAGAACTCCAAATATCCTCAAAACAATTTGTTGCTGAGGTTTACACACGCTTTGCCTGTAAGTATAACCCACACAGAGGCTCTGGAACATCTGAATGCCTCTCGCTAGAAAGCCAGTCACAATAAGTGTGGCATTAATTCTGTAGTTTTATTGAAATTTTTACTAACATGAGGTGTTTGCCTCATAAAGTATAGAACTTTTTGCTAGAAACTATCCACAATCAGTCTTCTTCTCCAGTCTTTTCTCAGCTGTGTCCCTATTTAGGGTCCTGTCCTTTCCAGGCTCCTCCATGCAGACCTCCCACTTGCACAACTCCACTGGCTTTGGTCTGCCTCTTCCCAGACTATCCCCATCACTCTGGATTGCCTCCCCTATGGCCCTAAAACACTCAGCATCGTGTAAAAGTCAGCAGTGGAGGCTTCTCTAGCTGCCAAAATCCATCTGCCAGGGTGGTTTTCAGACATGAGCAACAGAGAAACTACAGAAAATGTATCTTCAATATCATTGTTCCTCATTGGCTTACAGGTTATTTTTGTGAGGCACCAAAATGTTCTGTAAAATTTCCACTTTATGTGTCTGTGTGTGTGTTCTGCAGGACTCTGCACCAAGAAGGGAGCTGGTGATAATAGATCTCACAAAAATGAAAATTTTCTCCAGTTATGCTCTTCATTGTTCTAGAGAAGGGCTTCCATTTTCAAATCCTTGCGTCTTGAGTATTACAGGTTGCCAAAATGGTTATCAGAACCTCCCGAGTAAATTTAGTGCTCTATTCACAAGAACAGAACACGCAGAGAAGTGAGAGGCTCTCTGTACCGATGCATCTGCCAGCAACAGCACAGCTGGTGCAAGTCACACCGAATCGCAGAGAAATAGAACTCAGAGTTTGTGGAAAATCTGTTCACATTCAGTTGTCAGCTACATAATCAATGATTTATGTAAAGCCCAAATAGCGCTCTGAAAAGGCCCCTGGGAATTCTTTCTCCTGTGGACTAGTCTGGAATATCCAGTCATTGCTTTCCTGTCACAGTTAAATTTAGATAGAAGGCCCACTGATACAATAGACTAATAAAACCGTGGATTTGGCTTTGTTTCTAACTTACTGAAAGAATCCGAGTGGCCACATCTTGTTATTCAGTTTTTAGGCATTTGGATGATCTGATGCGTTGAACAATGATATCAGGAATCTCTCTTGGAAGATTGAGAATGTTCCTATGTGTGTGTTGCTAGTTGTTGATTTTAGAAATGTCAACTGCAAAACAACATTCTCTTTTGTTACGGTAATGGAAGTGGAAAAAATACACAAGTGCTACATTTATCTTGCAGGAATCATGTAAAAAGAACTAAACGGAGCATTATTTGGGGCTTCATTAAGCATCATTAATAAATAATAATAAAACTCCCAATTTATAGTAAACCTTAAGCATGAAAAGAAATCTCCAGAAGGAATGCTCTCCACTTAAGTATAAAATAACTTCTAAACTTTGAAAGCTAAAAGAAACCATAGAGTCCATCATTTATAGGTCACTTAATGTCCCCATGGTTGCAGGAAAATACATGTGCATAGTATCAGATGCTGCCCTCCCCAGAGGATCCTTCAATGTGCCAAATCACAACATCATCAAGGCCAATCATGACAGGCAGGACTACAGATGGGCATCTGAGCAGGGGTGGCAGTCCTGTTCCCCTGGTCCCTCTGCTGGCTTAGATCTGCTTATTCCTCGTGCTCTTTCTGGATACAATCTTGACACCAGCCAGTATCACCTCCAGAGAGTGTGTGAACGCGGGCTCCTCATAATCCTGCAGCTCTAGGGCGCTGGTTTCACCACCCCCACTATGTGCCTATCACATGAACCATAAAGAACTTGACAACCATACAGCCAAGTACACCTGTTAGCCCCTTTTAAGATGAATTCATTGAAACACTTGACCCGGGTCACTGATGCACATGACCGGTCTTAAATAAATCAATGATGCTCAATATTCAAGAGACATTTAGAAACACCGAAGTGCTTATTTAAAATACGTATTCTTGCTGTGTCCCTCTCTACCATCAAAGTTATGATCTAACAAATCTATGGTAGAGCCAAGGGATCTGCATGGTAACAACTTCCCTCCCTTCTCCACCCCCATGATACTAATTCAAGTTTCTTTCTGAGAAACACAGAATTACACTAAGCTCCTTCAGGGACAGACCATTATATATTATGCATGGACTAGAGTAGACATTTAGTAAATACTTACTGATATATTTTTATTCCAACTGTCATTTTTATTGGTAGATTATTAGATATGGATACAGTGCTTTCAGCGACACATAACACAAAGTCCAACCAAAATGGTTGATTAGCTCACATCTTTAAAAATCTAGGGTTTGGTTCATTTAGAGGCTTAACATCATCAAGCAGGTGTTTTCTATCCTTCCTCCCTGCCATCCGATTCTCCCTCATGATCACAAGATGGCTTCAGCAGTCCCAGACATCACACAGACATGACAGCTTCCAGCAAACAAGGGGGAAGTTTCTTCTTATGTATCTCTTCTTGAAAGCGAAGAAACCTTAGCCAGAAACCCCACAAGAGGTTTTTCCCTTTCACCTGACTGGGCAGGGTTGCTTCATATGCCCCTATTTAAACCAGTGGAATCTCAACCTCGAAGAATGAGACCACCATGATTAACTTGCCCCCTGCACCAAGGACATGGGCAATGGGAGGATGAACCAAAGCAGGCAGAAGCAGTGGGGTTGGGAGGGTGGCTATTAGGAGTTAACCACGAATGTCTGCCACGCTGAGAACACTTAAGAGCACACAAATACTAAATTTTGACAGGAACGCAGCATAACTTACAAGTATCTGTAAAGGATTGAAGACTAGGGACCAAACACTCTTTCACTGGTACATTCAGGCTGAAGATTGTGCAGAGGTCAGAAAGAAGCCCCCACTCGAGGAAGATAAATCTGCAGCCTGCCACTAGGCTATGTGTCACCATCAGCAGGGCCTGATATCCTCTTCCCTTCTGCCTGTGACTCATACTTCCATCCAGGGGAGCACCGTCAGCATGTTGGGGCTTTAGAGGAATGGATTTTATATATATACGAGGTTCCATTTGCTAATTTTCCAGAAAATTTTTGAGCCAAATGAGTGGAAGAGGGAATTTAATGAAAGCCTTAGCAAAGCTTTGTTTCCCAGAGGTGCAGGTGAAAGGAAAGAGGAGCCTCACCCAGGCTGAGGCTACTTGGTACTGCTCAAGAGAAGAAACTAAAACCCTGAGGCTCTCACAACCTGTGGCTTTATGGCACCATTTCCACCACCCCCCCCCCCCCACCAATTTCCAACAATTGAAAAGTCCAGCTAGAAAAACCAGTCAGTCAATAAATACTTACTGACTACCTACTACATGTCAGGCACTCCCCTCAGTGTTGGAGACACCGTGGAAAACAAGTTAGATAAAGCCCCTGCCCACAGGACGCTTTCATTCTAGCGATGGAAGGCAGAAAATAGACACAAGTAAGTAAGATAATTTTAGATAATGACAAATGCTGGGGAGAAGATGACACGGGGTGTTATGCTAGACAGTGCTGAGGGGAAAACTTACCTGAGGAGGGGATACTGGATTTGAGACAGACACCATGAGAAAGAGGCGGCAATGAAGTGACTGCAGGGAAGAGCATTCCAAGTGGAACAGCGAGTGCGTGGGCTCTGAGTCAGGAACTAGTTCGGTGAGGACAGATGGAAGATTCATGTGGTTGAATAAGAGAGAATGGATGGATGAGTGGGAAAAGCTGAGGTTGGAAATGAGAGCAAGGATTTTATTCTCAGAGGATGGATAAGCCATTGGAGGGTCTTAGACTTTTAAAAGACCACTCTAGCTGCTGGTGGAGGGTGCACTTTTTGCTCAGACATAGAAGTAGAGGAGTTAATAGTAGCCAGGACCAAGAAAGGAAGAAGGAACTCAGGAGGGAGTGGATATGGACCCCAAGGACACCTCCATGTCTCCATGTGTCATTTCTGCTTCCAGGCCATTAGCTCACAGGAGTAGCACTAATCAATGCTTCCCCTGCTTCTGCTTATTATCTCTCGGAATTAGAGGAACATAGAAGGCTTAAGCTTAATATTAAAAAAAAAAAAGCTTAATATTTAATTCTGGAGCCTCATAGATGAATTTCAAATTTTGACCCCGAAATCTGAATTCTGTGACCATTCCTTCTGTCTGGTAAATTTCCTCATTCTGGCCTCCCAAACCATGAGTTCCTTCCTCAGCCATTTCATCTGTCATAGGTATCCCATCTTTTTTTCTTTATTTCAAGTTTTTATACCTAATATTTTTTTAAGATTTTATTTATTTATTCATGAGAGACACAGAGAGAGAGAGAGGGGGGCAGAGACACAGGCAGAGGGAGAAGCAGGCTCCATGCAGGGAGCCTGAAGCGGGACTTGATCCCGGGTCTCCAGGATCACACCCTGGGCTACAGGCAGCGCTAAAGCGCTGCCCCACCAGGGCTGCCCTACACCTAATATTTTTTACTTGTTTACTTTTCCATGTTTTCCACTTTTTAAAAATTTCATTCTACTAATATCTTCCCTCTTTTTAATGTTTATTAGCCTTTTAAAAAATGTCTTGTTGCATATAACCTGGTATTTCTCTTATGCAGGAATCTAAAATCTAGCAGATTATTTGTGGGCTAGTTGGTTTTGGAAAACACTGTGCTTCTCAAAGGTCTTGCTGTTTTGGCCAGTGAGTCGATTTCCTGGGGGTTGTGAGCTCCAGTAAACTCAGGGGGCAGGGTTTGGATGAGCACCGGGCACAGGAAAACCAGGATCTGATGGACCACTCCTCATCCTACAAAATCACTTGTCCTCTCAGGTCTTCACCTTTGCTCCTCAGGAAGAAGTAACTTTAGGAGACCAGTTGCTTTCCCTCTTCTGGCGCCTGTGAGTAGGACAGTGTAAAAACAAATGCCCAAGGTCAATTGTTCCTCATGTTTTTTGTTACTGTTGTTTCAGCTTCTTGCCAATGCAGGTCATCTGCCTTGTCTGATCTGACTCTTGAGGACACTTAAAACTAGAATCTGAAATTTCACACAAATAGAGCATTTGTCCCAAGGCTCATGAAGGGGAAGAAGCAAAAGCAGAGCTACACCAGTCCTTCTTCCCCACTGTATCTCCCACAGGCTTGCTGAGCTATCTCTTGCCCCAGACCCAATAGCCATCTGACTGAGGTTGGGTTGCCCAGGAAACAGAGATTGGTGAACAGAAGGTTCAAATGGAGTGCTCCAGCATCACTACAGGGAAGGGAAGGGGAAAGAATTGGGAAGAAAGTATCATCATACAATTCCACAGGGAGCTCTGAAGCTAGGATGGTCCTTCCAAGTTGTTCTGAGAGAGCACGTGTGCCAGTCCTTCATACATTGACCAATCACTAATTTCAAGCTGCCCCAAGAAGTGGGCATCGCCCTGAGCAAGGTGACTCTCTTCACGGAGACAGCACTCCCAACACTTGGGGGAAATGTCTCTCCTCCTTGAAAAGGGAATTGGGGGGCACACCATGGCACCTACTCCACCATCACCCTACACATTCACCGGTTTAAAATGGCCCCAGCTGCCAAGGGTTTTTGGGGGGGTTTTTTGTTTGTTTTTTCTTTTTACAGTTTTCTAATTTTCCTTTCTAGATTCTCCAAGGTTTTAGGAGGAATTGAGGACTGGAAGCCAGCAGTCATACTAGGTCAGCATTTTGGTCAAGACTCAGGAAATTTTACTCCTGAGGTACTATGTAACTCATTTCCTTTCTTCAGAGACAAGGTCACAAAAACAAAGTAAATTCAATAAAGAAAAAGACAAAAGTTGCTTGTCCTTCAAGAAGCTTATCTGTGAAGGGAAAGAATAATACATTAATACGAATAGGGGATGTCAGCATCTTGAATGTTTCTTTACCAAAATACTAAAGAGATCTAGTGTCTCCAATTTCTTTCTCTAATTTACTGGGTTTACTTTTTCACTAAACTGATTCTTTTGTAAATCTCTGCCTTTGATCTATTATTTTTTCCAGCTTAGAAGGCAACACTGTCCTCAATGTGGAATTTTCAGGTATTGAATTTATGTAGATCCAGCTTGGCTTGTTAGAATAGTGGGTAAAATATAGGAAACATGAACAATGCATAATGTAAGACCAAGGCAGAAGTCAGATCTTTTTCTTAGATGAGACACAAACCAAGATTCTAACCAGGCAGGTGCTTAGAGTCCTTCTAAACTTCTAAACTTCTCCCAGGTGAGACAATACTGGTGTAGAAGTGAAGATGCAAGTTCTGGGTCTGGCTCCTCCAACTCATTCTTGTAACACCGCTGGTGTTGTTTCCTTTTCCTGACCAGGGGTCATTCTTTTCTTCCTGTGATTCCAAACACCAACAGAAGTCATCTAGAAGACAGACTGAACAACCAGGAGCGTACCATCGCCTTTCTCCTTGAACAAGCCTTCCGCATCAAGGAGGATATCTCTGCTTGTCTTCAGGGAACACATGGCTTTCGAAAAGAGGAGTCGCTCGCCAGGAAGCTACTGGAAAACCACATTCAGACCATCACCAGCATCGTCAAAAAACTCAGCCAAAATATTGAGGTAGTTCTTTATTTTCTATATGTTGGCATCATTGCTTGTCAACGATTGTCAACCACCAATACCATCTTTCACCTAGAGAAGTGAATCACTATGGCTTAAGTTTAAATGATTACAATGTGTTGCCCCAGAGGAAAACAGTTCAACTTTTCAACTGCTCATTTATGCCAAAAAGTAGAAGGAAATTCTATTCAAAAAGCATTTAATATCTATTCTGTGACAGCAGAGAGAACTGTTTAACAATATGTCAGACATTGTGCTTAGGTGCTTATTTTAATCTAAATCTCAAGATTCATGTAATCATTTCAAATAGAGGTTTTCATAATGATGGTTCATAGACCCGTCACAGTCTGACCCCAGTAATCTGTCTCCCCATCTCCCACCCCTGGTCTTTCTTTCACTGCAGCCACACTGGCTCCCAGCTCTTTCTGGAACATACCAAACATGTTCTGGCTTCAGGGCCTTGCCACTTACTACTCACTCTGGCTGAATCATCTTCCGCTAGACATTCCTATGAAATGTTCTTCATTTCCTTCAAGTCTCTGCTCAGCTATCATCCTATCAGAGAGGATTTCCTTGACATTTCTATAAAATAGCACCTTTCCCCACCAGCAGTCATAATCTCCCTTAAACCTTACTTTTTAGGTATCCATAGCACCTATCCATCTGATAAGCAAACTACCATAGTCTGCATTTATTAATTGCTTGTTTTCTCCTTCTAATATATAAACTCTGTGAAGGCAAGGATTTTGTTTTCTTCATCACTAAATCCCACACCAGATGGCAACAGAACTTGGTAGGTGGTTAGCACTCTACATATTTCCTGAATGAATGATATTCAAGGTGTTAAAGGAAAAATAGTTTCTGATCAAAGGAGAAATTATCTGGGTTAAACCAAGATAAATAGGTTTTTTACTACAGGTCTTTCAGTATTCTTAAAGTGCCAATGGGCCTGATGAATCTGGGTTAGCAACTTTCAGGCAAGGATCCCAGAGATTGATTACTTTTGAGGAAACTGACTAAAAGTTTGCAGAAGGATCATGAGATTTGATAACAATGTCTTCCCACAATAAATATCTTCTTTTACTATCAGAGAATATAGTGGATTTGACAAACAAACAAAATTCATGCAATTAACCCAAACAATGCCTTCCTTAGGACTTTGTTTATAAGGCTAAGGACATCTATAATTTATTTTCCATCTGTAGGGTCTGGCAAACACCATAATGCATTAGAGGGAGTATAGATTAAAAATTAAAATAAGATTTTAAAAAATCTTAGTGAACTTTTAAGAGATATTTTGTTGGTATTTAGCACATACTGAACTGACCCCAGTGCTTAAAAAGTCAGTGAACTTCTCAAAGTGGTCAAAGGTGTTTCTAGGCATACTAGTGTTAAGAAAGTGATAAGAGGTTAGTGGCTCAGTGCCTTTAAGATAATGACAAAATCAAGTACAGCGCTAGTGCTAAATTAAGAAACCAATTTCAAAGTCAAAACTTGTTGGTAACTGAAAAGAAAATAGCATTCTCAGAAATATCAAAAATGCTTCTAGGCTTCTAGAATGTTCTATATTTTGATCCAGGTGGTTGTTACATGGTTGGTTACATTTGTCAAAATCCATCCACATATACACTTTGATTCTTTTAACACATATGAATTATACCTCAATAAAATACTCTTAACATTAAGGGGGAAACTTTTCCAGATCTCCAAGTCTTGCTAAGAGCTTCTTTTCCTAGAATAATTGATTGTCTTAGATAATAAGCTCTGAAAAAAGACAAAACATTTTCCAAAAACTCTAAAATCTCAAAATATTTGCCATCCTGTTAAGGGGTTGGTGTACACTGCGAAAATGAGGAGAACTGGTCTGTGTAGAAAACTGAATTAGGAAATATCTGAAGAGGGGATCCCTGGGTGGCGCAGCGGTTTGGCGCCTGCCTTTGGCCCAGGGCACGATCCTGGAGACCCGGGATCGAATCCCACGTTGGGCTCCCTGCATGGAGCCTGCTTCTCCCTCTGCCTGTGTCTCTGCCTCTCTCTCTCTGACTATCATAAATAAAAAAATAAAAAAGGAAATATCTGAAGATAACGTATTTAAAATATAAAGAAGAAACTATTAGGCTACTTCCAATAAATAAGACTATAAAATGCCAAGTGCTTTACAGAGAAATAGATGCTGTTCAAGTATTTTTTAAAAACCTGAACTCCTTAGCCAGGTCAGCCCATTGCAGATTGACCAGCAAGATAGGTTCTAGTGAGCTGAAACTTGACTTGGGCCTTTGAAAAGAATGAAAAAAAAAATTGTTTTTATCAACCATAATTGCAACAGTTAAGTTGCTTGGTCCTTTTTATAATCAAATTATTTGGCTTGCAAGCTGGTAACTAATTACAAACTTTAAAAGTAATTTAAACTCAAGAAAAGGGAATGTTATGTATAGCATTGCTTTCTTGGATTTTTTTTTCCCCCTTCAACTTATAAAAGCAATTCTTTTTCATTAGAATCATTTTGAAAGCTTAGAAAAAAATTTTAAAACTGGGGCGGGGGAGGTGGTGGGCAGGGATTCTCATCATTCCACCAGCAAATGACCATTTCTACAAACACCCAGAGTCATTTCCCTCAAATCCTTCCATTTAGAAAGCTGAGACTACATTTGTAAGCCCAATCTTTAATATAAAATTATATCATAAACTCTAACATGTCATTAAAGGTCTTTGCATGGTGCATATACCATGATTTGCTAAATCATTATCTTAATATTAAAATATCTTTGTGCATTAATGTATGTCTGTATTTGGCTTATTTCCACAGTATATATTCTTAGAAGTGAAACTCCAGGGTGTGAACACTGAAAGCTCTTGATGCGTGCTGCCAAGCTGGTTTCCGGAAAGTTTATGCTTACTTACACTTCCATTAGCATTACATGAGAATGCTTTTTTCACTGCACCCATGGCAGCATTGTGATTTATTATTTTAACTTTGCTAATTTGATGGGATAGAAATGAGATCTTTCTCTTTTTCTCACTTTTTAAAAGTGACTATAACAATTTGCATTTTCTCTGTCAGTCATCCATTAATGTCTTTTACCAATTTATCTTTGGAGATAAATCTTTTATCTTTTAGTACTTTTTAATTTTTATCAATTTGATGAAATGTTTTATTAAGGATAATAGCTGGTGGTGCCCTGGTAAATGTTTAACAGTCCAGCAATCAAATACCTTCTGGAGAATAAAAACTTGATTTGTAATGTTTGCCTATTTCCATGGTGTTAATGCTCTCATTGGGATTGATTTCAAACACCAAAACACCAAACACAAAGATGGGAAAAGATAGGCATAATTGGCTTTCGCCAAGAAGTGTATGTTGGTTGTAGCACAGAACTGAAATCCTGGGCAATAATGTCTGTTATGTTTTTCCAGTTTGTTGTTTATATCTTAGTTATACTTACAATGTATCTATTAAGTTTAAGTTTATAAGGTTAAACATTCCAATATTTTGCTCTGTGATTTCTCTCATTTTTAAGAAGTGAAATTTCTTCATTTAGAACTAAAATAATTACCTCTGCTATGTTATTTTTATGGTTTAGCTTTTTTAAGAAAAGTTTTTTTATGTATTAAAAGTTATTTCATTCATTCATTCATTCATTCATTCATTTATTTGAGAGAGAGAGAGAGAGAAAGCCAGAGAGCATAAGCAAAGGGAATGGCAGAGGGAGAGCGAGAAGCAGGCTCCCCTCAAAGCAGGGAGCCCCATGCAGGGCTCAATCCCAGACCCCAGGATTATGACCTGAGCCAAAGGCAGACACTTAACCTTCTGAGCCACCCAGCAACCCCATGGTTTAAGTTAATATTTTAAATCTATTTTTCTAAAATCTATATTGATGTGTTATGAGATAAAGATCTAAATTAATTCTGAATTAATAACCAGAGATCCCAACACCATTTGTGAAATTCCTCCCCCACTGCTTTGTGAGCCTCTGGTATAGCGTATCTCTTTCTTAGATTTACCAAGATCTTCACTACATTACATTGATCTATTTAGGTATGCATATTTATTTAGCTACATTGATTCATTTATCCTTATCTCATATTTTAGTGTTTAGTAGGACAAGTTCCCTCTCATCACAAGTCTTTACCAAAACAAAGCAAAACAACATCTATCACTAGGGTCTACATATCTGTCTCTCCTCTCTCTCCAGTGATTCACGTGTTGAAATCTAACGTCCAATGTGATGGTATTAGGAGGTGGGGTCTCGTGACTAGGACTAGGGCCCTTCTAAAAAAGACCCCACAGATCTCTCTAACCCCTTCCACCACATGAGAACACAGTAAGAAATAGGCAGTCTGCAACCAGCGAGGGCTCTCACCCAGAACAGGACCATGCTGACATTCTGACCTTGGACTTCAGCCTCCAGAACTGTGAGAAATAAACTTCTGTTCTTTATTAGCTACCCAGTCTGTAGTATTTTGTTAGAGCAACCTGAACAGACTGAGAGACCTACAGGCAAGCAAAAAACAAATGAAAACAAAACTCTAGCTAGTGTTCTTAATATTTCTATGTTTTCAGTTAAAATTTTATTTGCCTTTGGGTTGTCTCAACCTGCCAGTTTACAAATGAGAAAGAGCCTGTATATGATCTTTAAAATTTCTAACTTTCATTTGCTACAAATATCCCTCTTTTCCTCAAAAAATTCATAAATGTGGGTTCCTGGGTGGTTGAGCATCTGCCTTCAGCTCAGGGCATGATCCTGGAGTCCCAGTATCGAGTCCTACATCGGGCTCCTTGCATGGAACCTGCTGCCCGCCCCCCCCCCCCCCGTGTCTCTCATTAATAAATAAAATCTTAAAAAAAATTCATGAACGTAATTTAAACATAGTTCAGGCCTTGGTCAAATATAGCAACTAAAATGTTTTCCCAAATCGTGAACTTAACTTTTTCTTTATGAATAGATACAAATTATGTCATGTATCTCCGCTTTACATTAGAATTTGTTTGAATGTCAAGATAGAATTTTTTTCTATGGACCAGCAGAGTTTTTCTTTTCTTTTTAAATTAATATTTACTTATGAGTCTGGAGAAATTTTAAACTAATATTCTTGGAACCACCAGCCTGGTAGTGTATAAGACAGGCTTCTCTATTTCAGAATACCAAGAATTACTGAAGCTATGACTAAGGATACACAGGGGAAAAATGTGAACCCACTTCAGGCCATAAATCCTCTGTGTTCTCTAAAACACTGAGAAAATAAGCCTTTTTTCACTCCGAGTGAAACAGTCTGATTCACATTTGCTTTTGTTAGTTGTATTAAATTCACTGTGCTTCTGAGTCAATCTATAAAGTCAATCAGGGTCTTCCCTGATACCATATGAAAGATCCCTTTTTCTAAACCTACCACCAATTCTGAAATAGGTTTTTGTGAAAAGCTTTTGTATCAGTGATGGCCAAATGGAAACCGATAGCTATAAGAGCACAGTAAGTATGTTTTATTTGGCCCATATCATGTTTATAAAAGATTTTGACTAAGATGTCTGTACTTAAAAATTGAAAGATTTAGGGGTGATTGGGTGGCTCAGTCAGTTAAGCTTCCAACTGGGTTTCAGCTCTAGTCATGGTCTTGGGGTTGGGGGATCAGGCCTGCATTGGGCTCCATGCTCAGTGGTAAGTCTGCTTGGGATCTTTTCTCTCCCTCTGCGCCTCCCCTCATTCATGCTTGTGCTTGCTCACTCTCACTCTCTCTGAAATAAACAGATATTTTTAAAAACTGGAAAGATTTAACGTAAAATCTATATTTGGACTGGTGTTGAAACTCTGTTGAGCCATTATTCCTATCTGGCAACCATCTGCTGGAATCAGGCCATCACCGCCTCCCTCAGATAAGGCAGGGACACCGCCTTATCTGACATAAGACTCTCTCACTCATTTATATTATCAGCCTAATCAGGAAAATCATTCGATTTTGCAACCTCTGCTTTAAACCATATTTTCTTATCATGTGTGATGGGAAATTAATGGGAATTTATACTCAAAATTACAGATTTTGGAAGACCAAATAAGAGCTCGAGACCAGGCGGCCACAGGAACTAATTTTGCAGTACAGGAGCTAAACACCAAACACCTTCAAGGAGTTGGAGATCTTCGAGGAAGAGTAGCCAGGTGAGAAGAAGCATCTAACAGTCAGTTCTTGCCCACTGAATTCTTATTCCCGAACAAGTTCCATACACTAGAAAAGTAGATATTGTTTTTACATTAGGCTAAACTATCAGGTGGTAGTTGAGAAAGTATAGGATAAAATTTGAAAGCCTTATTCCACCTGTGAGACTCAAGGGGTCTTATAAAAGACCCCTTATATACAACGTCCAGTTTGGTTCCATCTGAAAGTGACAAGAATCATCTTGTCTATAAAGCCCTCGAGTGTCCAAATGCCAACATCTATACAAAGACATGGCCTCACAGCCACAAACAAAATCCCCAAATGTGTCAAATTCTAACAATTAAAACATTTAAAATATATAAGATTGACATATAAAAGTCTAACAAAAGAGACTTACTTTAAAATGGATAAAATTTTGAGTAACATCTTTCATATGATATTTCCAAATCAAAAGAATTAATGCTATGTGGGTTAGCAAAAATCTGTGGGTGTTGACAAGACAATGGCAGGACCATTCTAGTAGGCCTATCAAAGATCACTTGTGAATCACTGACTTAGACACCTTTGCAACTCTACGTCTTCCACCAGCACCTCATTCTTCTCTCCTGGAATACCTTGTTAATCTGCTCTGAAATGTTAGTGACCACATAAGAATTAGGTGATAAACTTCTTTTAGACAGTCTACAACAAAAAAATGTGTTAAGCTACATGCTGTATGCCATATAACCGTATGCCCAGACAGTGTGCTAGCGTTCAGAGATTCAATACATGGTTCCCTTCCAATTTGCCAAAACCCCAGGTTTATGTTTACCTGGGAAAAAAAAACTCCAAATATAAGAAATTAGATGAACACTACAATGAGAGCCTGTGGTGCCATGGGAACACCCAAATCAGATTGAGGCATAGGGAAGTCTTCCTGGAGGAGGTAACAGTTGAGATGAGTTTTGAAGGATCCATAGCTAGTTAGCTGGACAAGGAAAGATGGAAAATGCACTTCATTTAGGAGGAATAATATGTGCAAAATACATGAGGGATGAATTACTGTGGCATGTTCAAGGGGCTACTCGTGAGAAGGGTGTTTTAGTTTTGGTATTTTGGGGTTTGCATTTAGGAAGAGGTGGGAGATGAACCTCACAAATGGTCTAGGTTAGAGGCTGAGGAGTCTTGTGGGCCACAGTAAGAAGTTTGAACTTTAAGTAGAACATTATAAATAACCATGGGAATATTTTAAGTAAGGGGGTGACATATTTAGCAACACTCTCTAGTAGCTGAATTGCTGGGGTGTGGAAAGGAAGGTGAAAATGAAAGGAAGGCTACTGCAGCAATCAAAGTGACAAATGTGAAAGGCTTCAACTAAAGCACTAGCCATGAAAGGCCAGAGCAGGTAACAGACATTAGGAAAACAATCTATAGGAATAGTACCTATGTGTATACACACAGGTATGCGATTATATTATTTATAAATATATGTTTATACATCAAAATATACAAAATTCTACATTTCATTATATAGTGTTTGATACACATAAAGGACATTTTATAATATCTGGATAAGTCATGAAGCAAGATAATAAAACAAACACTAGCAAACCCACAATCATACTTAGATGTGCCATGATTTCGCAAAGATAAATGCCAAACTTTTGTTTTGCATAAAACTTGGAATTTGGTTTCATTTGGTGGTATGTTGATGACGCCCCAACTATTTTTTTCTGCGAACTGCTTACAAACCTACTATACTATTTTTGTCAATCTTGCCTTACATATAAGATTTAAATGAAACCAAGACATGAGTGGAATACTATCAAGAACAAGATGTGCAATTCTTTTTGCTCTGCTTCAGTTTATTTTTTTTTGTCTTTCTTAAAAACAAAAATTATATTTGAAGTCTATACATGATGACTTAATAGATACATGTGCATACTAAAATGGTTACTATAGTCAAGCTAATTAATATATCTTCTTCTCACATAGTTACTATCTTGTGTGTGTGATAAGAGCATTTAAAATCTACATTCTTAGCATATTTCCATTCTTCAACACAATATTATTAACTATAGTCATCTCTAGGTATATTTTTCCTACCTAACTATAACTTTGTACTCGTCAACCGACGTTTCCACATTTCCTCCACCTCCTCACACTGGATAACCACCATTCTACTCTGTGCTTTTATGTATTTGACTTTTTCAGATTCTATATAAGATCCTGTGGTTTTTTTCTTTCTGCACCTACCTTAATTAACTTAGCATAATGTCCTCCGGCTTCATTCACGTATTCGCGAATGGCAATATCCCCCCCCCCCTTTTTTTTTTTTTTTTTATTTATGATAGTCACAGAGAGAGAGAGAGAGGCAGAGACACAGGCAGAGGGAGAAGCAGGCTCCATGCACCGGGAGCCCGACGTGGGATTCGATCCCGGGTCTCCAGGATCGCACCCTGGGCCAAAGGCAGGCGCCAAACCACTGCGCCACCCAGGGATCCCCCAATATCCCCTTTTTTGAGTCTAAATAATTATTAAAATGCGTGTGTGCTTGTGTGGGTATTTCACAATTTCTTTATCCATTCATCTGTCAACAGACATATTTTGGCTATTGTGAATATTGCTGCAATGAGCGTGGGAGTGCAGATATTTCTTCCAAGTACTGACTTCATTTCCTTTGGATATAGATCCAGAAGAGGGGTTGATGGATGATGTCAGAGTTTTATTTTCAGTTTTCTGAAGAACCTTCATCCTGTTTTCTATAATGGCTCTACCGATCTATATTCTTACCAACACTATACAAGGATTTCCTTTTCTCCACATACTAGTCACCATTTGTTATCTTTTTATTACTTTGATAATAGCCATCCTAACAGGTGTAAGATGGTATCTCCTTGTGGTTTTGATTTATAGTCTGCTGATGATCAGTGATGTTGGGGACCTCTTCACATACTTGCTGGTCATTTGTATGTCATCTTTGGATAAATGTCTATTCAGAACCTTTGTCCATTTTTTTTTTTTTGGTCCCAAAGGACTTGCAAATGAGCCCATCAGCTCTCAGAGCTGGGTGATTTGGAAGCCAGTCTTTCCAGTGGCAGCTGTAAAAGTCGGGGTGCTAGATGTGTGGTCCAAACCCTTCACTCCTCAGGGAGAAGCTGGGATTTCAGGGTTCCCTCCCAATTGTAAGGAAGGCACTGTGCCAAGAAGGTTTACAGCATAAATGTGTCAGCTTTTCCTATTCACTTCAATTTGGGTATTTTCTTACTTGCCTGTTATGTAGGAGTCTTTAAATTAGTTTCTGGAATTTTCTCAGAGGAAACTGATCAGTGTATAGCTATTTATTTGGTGCATTCACAGGGGGAGGAGAAACCAAGAGCCTTCTATTCCTCCATTTTATTCTTCAGTTGTTTAATTACCTTCCCCTTGAATCCTACATAGTGATTTTCAGACAAGGATATTTTTTTCCTTGGAATGTCTCTGTTTTATGAAAATTTCTTAAATCTATTTGTTAATTTGAGACAGAATCTGGCTAAAAGCCATAAGACTTAAATTCACTTCCTCTCCTGTTTCGTATATTTTTGTCACATAAGTGACTAATGAACAAGCTGAGACTGAATTAATTACTGTCTTTCCATATATATTGACCTTCATTCCAATTAGTATCTTAGCATAACTGAGATTAAGCTGATTATTTCAACATAATTCCTAACAAACATTTTACAGCTGCATAAATCAAACACAATATCTAATAATGACAATGTGCTTTGAATTTTGTACTTTATTTCTTACTCCAAAACATTGGCAGTTTAAAAGCAAGTGTTTCCAATGACATGAGGTTCTCAAAGTTGTCTGGCCTGCTTTGATACCCTCTTTTCTATTCAGTAGATCATAGTCTCAAGTGCAAATAAGGAAAAGCAAACGTAAAGAATAAGGAAATAAGGAAGTGCAAATAAGGAAAAGCAAATGTAAAGAATACCCACAGGGATGGCTATGATTCACAGTCTGCAGCAGCAGCCAAAGGAGGCCAAACTTCTAGCCACATTTGTCTATTTGGGACCCAAAGGAGAATTTGCTTATGAAAAAATAATGAATTGTGTTGATATGTGATTAAAAGCAGAGGCCATATCCTTTGGAGAAACAATAAAGATACCATAGATATTGTCAACTTCTGAAAAGCTAAGAGTAGGAACTTCTGATTATAATGGTTGAATAAAAATACTTTTACTTCACTTCTCATTGAGACACCTTAAAAGCCAGTTAAAAATAAAAGAAGGGAAACAAAAGCTCCATCTTTAGTAGAACTTGGAAGTCGCCACAACTGCTAACCACAGAGTACACTTCCCAAGTTCTATGGTGTCTGGTCCTCCTCAGATCTTAAACATAATGATTTGCTCCAAATCAAGAGTAATAATCCTAAAAGGCATAGGCCAAATAATTTGTATGGAGCAATATTACCTCAGAGCTCATGTGGGTCATAGGAGAGATAAGAATGTCCCTTTAGAGGTTCAGGTCAGTAACACAGAGCAGTTGGGGAGTGTAGCTGAGGATCCAATCATGTTATTGATCATCCAGGCCCTGGTGCTTGCAAACTGACACCTGAGAGAAATGGGGTGGTGCTATAGGCAGAGGAGGTGGAGGAGGCCTAGAGTGTCACAACAGAGACGGTAGAACTCAATGATTGGCTGTGAAATACAGCAATCTAGTTTTTGAAGAGAAAAATGGGGAAATGGACCCCCCCATTTCACCATCATTCAGAGATGTAAGAGTGATAGGAAGAATCTAGGTTATGCACAAAAATCACCACCACCACCACCACCAAGAGACTGACAGAGACAGAAAAACAAAAGGCCAATGAACACACCTCAATGAGAGGAATTGCCCCAAAAAACACACCAAAATTTCTCCTGGTTTCAAAGAAGAACAAAAGGAAGAGCTAAAAGAAGATTGCTGAGTGAACAGTCACATGTGGTTTTGTGGTTTTGCTCTTTTCTAAAATCCCACTAAATCTAGCAAAAAAAAAAAAAAAAATCTTTCTCTTGAAAATATATCCACAAAGACAGAAGCTATGAGCGTAGAAATCTTGGAACCTAGAAAATAGACAATATGTGTGGAAACGGACTTAGCAGGCCTCATAAAACCAATTTTAAACCTGTGGGATAAGCAGGGAATGATCTGGTTTTACACATTCTCCACAGAATTCTCAAAAGGCATAGGAGTTGGCTGCACCAGAAACCTCTGAAACTGGGGGTGAAGATGGGCACTTGTCTGCAGGGAGGCCTGAGAAGAGCACGGAGAGACAGAGCAAGGAGCCATCTTCAGTTTGTTATTAGCCTTTTTTTAGTTTGTATTGACTTCTAAACTATAGGCATGTTTTAGTTTTATAAAATAAAAATTATTTTTTAAAAAAGGGTTCCCCCAAAAGAGATTATCACCTAAAAAAACAAGATAGACAAACTGGAGTTGCTCAGGAATAAGGTGGGGGGGGGGGACCCGAAATATTACAGAGATTAAATATGCTTTGGAAGCCCTCCAAATGGAAAAAATACAACTAAAAATAATAATTTCTTTAAAAAAAAAAAAAAGCAAACATGAGCAAACCATACAAAATGAAGAGAAAAAATTTTCGATATAAAAATGGTCGTAAAAAAATGATACCTACAACAGACAAGTAAAACTCATTCAACTTAGACCCTATAGGACTCCCTCAGGAGGAAAGAGAATGGATTCTTCAGGGAAAAATTATGCATGGGTATAAGAGAAGAAAACTTTCTTGAAACAGAGATTTGAATCCATAAATGAGACTGTGAACCCAGAAACATTGCGATGAGAACAATGGAATCAAGAGATCCTGGTCGAAGGATCATCAGAAATAATTACTAGGCAGCCAGGTAGACGAGACAAGTCAGCCTGCGGCCTTAGGCCGGTGGTGGGGTCTTGCGTGGGGACTGGCTACACCCTGTCTAGTCATGACCTCCATTCATCCTTAAATAACTCCACTCAGCGACATTTTTCAGGATAGCCATTCATGCTTTTAAAGGTTGAGAAGCAACCCTGGAGACACTATTTATGTCTCTTGTGTCCATGTGTCTGGCGACCCTGGGCTTGTATGGTAGACAAACTGCAGTGACAAACAGTGACCTTGGTCTGTCCTTACTTTTCTCAGTTAAGGAAAACTGAAACTCATAGACCTTAAGAAACTTGTCCCAGGGACGCCTGGGTGGCTCAGTGGTTGAGCGGCTGCCTTTGGCTCAGGTCATGATCCCAGGGTCCTGGGATCGAGTCCTGCATTGGGCTCCCTGGGAGGAGCCTGCTTCTCCCTTTGCTTGTGTCTCTGCCTCTCTCTCTGTGTCTCTCATGAATAAATAAGTAAAATCTTTAAAAAAAAAAAAGAAAGAAAGAAAGAAAGAAAGAAAGAAAGAAAGAAAGAAAGAAAGAAAGAAAGAAAGAAAGAAAGAAAGAAAGAAAGAAAAGAAGGTTTTCCCAGCTTGCAAAGCTCAAAAGTGGCAGATTCAACGCCAGGTTCCATGTGACACCACAGACCAGTTCTTAACCATTCGGTCTACAAGGTGCAGAGCAGCTGTCTCTGAAGGTCGAACAAGGTGAGAAGTGACAGGGAGCGGTGACAGCAGCAACTGTTTCAATGTAATCTTTAGGGATCTTCATGCAGATCCACGAAACAATATCCTAACTAATGGACAACAGAGCTTGTTTTGACAGCAACAGTTTATACGCACCAAAGTGCTAATGGCTTTTGCCCATGACTTTGGTGCATTCAAGCCAGCTCCCATTTTGATCAGCTTAATTCCAAATTTTTCCTCCCAGCAGTCTCTCCACTCCCACGACTGTCCCCTGGTATCTCTTGAAGGGATTTCTCAGGCAAAATTACCATCTTACTCACTTTTGGCTCAGCTTTGGCACCAAAAATCTGAAAAAACAAATTCATTTCCAGATCCTAAAAAATATTGACAGCTACAAAACAATATTTATAGCACTTAGCATGACAACATGACAATAAGCTTCCTAATAAATATCATTTTAGGACAGTCAAAAGAGTTATTTTATAAAATTACAAACCACAGAGTGATCTCTGATAACTTTGTATAAAGAACAGCATCCTACATCCTATCTTTCGTGCATATAGGACTATATTGAAAGTATAATACAATATGTAACCTGTTGTCTCCCAGGAGAAGCCTTGAGTGGTGATAGTGGGGTGGGGTTCCCTGACAGGCTGGGAAGATGCTTAATCTTCAACTCCAGCCCCATTTCACTAGAATTCCTTCCTTAAGAAAACAAATGCAACTTTATGGGCCAAAACTTCATTCACATGCTAGTGTGAATTGCTTTCATCCTATTATAAGACAATTCTTGACTGAGACCGCTCAAAGAGCTGGATTTTTTATTGGGGCTAAGAGGAGGGGAATTGTTTTTTTGAAGATGGGTTGGAAGATGATGGTGACCTGGGACTCTTTGTAGTCAGAGGAGAAATGACAATCTTGAGATCGATGAAAGAGACTAAATGGGGGAAAGTGATTTCAGAACAGGCAAAAGTTTCAATTTTGTCTACACCACAGGCAGCAGGGAGTATTCCCAACATTAAAATCTACTGGAAAAAAAAAATAAAAAATAATAAAATCTACTGGAACTCCTGTGATTGAATAAATATATCAGACTGAAAATCTAAAATCCCTCCCATTTTCTCCCCATGCCTTCATCTACTCCAACCCAGTTCTTTGATGTCAATGTATCATTTTCCAACCTGGTTTCTCTCCCATCAGGAAAAGAAGAGAAAAATGAAGATTTCTGCAGTTATTCTACATCTACTAACTCATTATTCAAAGAACTTTAGAACTTTTATCATCAGGTGAATGCACACATCCTACTGTAGTATTAGAAGTGTTTGACCCTATTGATCTCACAACCGATTTTCATCTTGCTGCTAGATGTGACTCCAGCATTGTGAAACTTTCTGGAGACATTCACTTCATCAGGCACGAACACCGGAAAATTGAAAAAACAATTCAAGATTTCATGTCTGCCCTAGAAACTGTTTCTAAGAACTTGGATATGAAGGTAACTGAAATTATTTGGAACTTTTTGCTTGTTTTTTGTTTTTTTAAGATTTTATTTATTCATGAGAGACAGAGAGACACAGGCAGAGGGAGAAGCAGGCTCCCCACAGGGAGCCAAATGCGGACCTCGATCCCAGGACCCCAGGACCACGCCCTGAGCCAAAGGCAGACGCTCAACCACTGAGCCACCCAGGTGTCCCAATATTGGAACTCTTCCCTTATGTGTTATTGCCAGAAGATCATTATAGCTTATCAAAATGCCTAGTCACATGGTAATCTTTCAAAAGAGCTCTTTTCTTCAAAAGAGTTTAAATATGACACTGTCATATTAAAATGTGCCATTAAATATGGCACTGTCAGTTGAATTAATAAATATTTAATGAGCGCCCCCCCCCCCGCCATGTTCTAACACAGCTACCCACTGTAAGCCTGTGCTACTTGATTCCACTGTTGCTGTTATTCCCTTCCTCTCTGGGTTTTCCTCAGATCGTAGAACCAAGGATTATAAGCAAAGCAATATGTCACGGAAGCTATGATTATTAAAGATGTGAGCTAAATGCGAATTGAGTCTGTTAAAGCCCTACAATAGGTTATGTCTCTCACAAAATAACGTACAAATCCATTGGCCTGGTTTAAAAGGCCATCTCTACACGGACCCCTGCTTGTCTCTTCAGTTCACCCCATGTTTTCCTGGCTCACCCTGCACACCCAGTCATACTCAACAACCTGCAGGTAGGTCCCTACTAACTCTAAGATGTTGTGTGGCCTCCATAATATTTGTGCTCTTTTCTGCCTGAAATCCCTCTCCTTTTTCATCTTCCAGTCAATGGCTTAATTAAAGGAGCTAGTGAGAATTCTTCTGTGTCCTTCCTTGTCACATAATTTTATTCATTTATTTCTTTACTTATTTTAGAGAGAGAGCATGAGCAGGAGGTGGGGGTTGGGAGAGACAGAGAGAGAGAGAGAATCTTAAGCAGGCTTCACACTCAGTTCAGAGTCGAGTGTGGGGTTCAATCTCAAGAGCCTGAGATCATGACCTGAGCCAAGATCAAGAGTCAGACACTTAACTGACTGAGTCACCCAGGTGCCCCACTTTCTTGCATATCTTACGTAATGACAAGCACATCTCCTCTGAAGTCATTTGGGCAGAACAAAGTGGAAAGAAATCCTTTGGGAATTGGGGGAGATGAAAGTTCAGTGTTTGATTATTTGTTCATAGGAGCCAGTTTATCAAAAGCAGAAGCTTCACATAGTTTATTGTAGCACCTATGGACTCACCTTGCCCACACCTACACACATCTAAGTCCTAATAGTTTTTTGGTAGATTCTCTTTGTTTTTCAATATATTTAGTCATGGGGCACCTGGGTGGCTCAGATGGTTGAGCATCTGCCTTTGGCTCAGGTCATGATCCCAGGGGGATTGAGCCCCTCGTCGGGCTCCCTGCTCAGTGGGGAGTCTGCTTCTCCCTCTCCCTCTGCCTGCCACTCCCCCTGCTTGTACTCTCTCCCTCTCTCTCAAATAAATCTTTTAAAAAATATTCATTCATATCAACAACAAATCATAACCACTTTATCTGCAGTTTTCTGATTGAAAACCTCAGTACTTTTTTCATAAGGTCATGACCAGAACTTCCAGATCACTGTTAAATAAAGTGTGTTGGTCATAAATGGTCATAATGTGTTGGACTATGAAAAGGTCATAGAGGGCGCCTTCTCCAGTTTCTGACTGTGCTGGGGACATCTTTGTTGTTTGCTGTTGGCCACTGGCTTGATATTTAACCATGCTAAGGAAGTATCAATTTCTACTTACTTCCATTAGTTTTTATTAGTATTTAGTTTTTGTTAGGACTGAATATTTAACTTTATAAATTGCCTTGTAGACATCAACAAATGCCTAAATCATCATATTAGTTGTTTTTTGGTTTGGGTTTTTATTTATTCACTTGTTTACCTCTTTGGATTTCTAATGTCCTAGGCCAATACATTTCCCAATACCGAAACATTCATGCATTTTCTGCCATACAGTCACTGGGTAATCATTAAGCATTTGACTTTGCAGCTAAGTTCAAAAGTGACATTGACTATAGTTCTCCTTAGTTTTGGGGTTTTTTTTAAGGTAATAATATGATATGTATGGTTCACAAACCAAAACTATCTAAGAAAATTTGGGTTGCCAGAGTGGCTCAGTTGGTTAAGTGTCCAACTCTTGATTTTGGTTTGAGTCATGATCTCAAGGTCATGATACTGAGCCCCAAGTTGGGCTCCATAGTCAACAGGGAATCTGCTTGAGATTCTCTCCCACTCCTTCTTCCTCCCCCCTCCCCCACTGTGCCATGACTGTCTCTCAAATAAATACATCTTTTAAAAGAAAGAAAATGTACACTGAGAATTTTCATGGCTACCTCTGTCACCAATTATCACATTCTTTGTTTCCCTCATGAAAACCATTTTTATTATTCTGTTCAAGATTCTTTCAGTATGCCCTTATGCAGATACAAGCAAATGCAACTATAATCTTATTTCCTCCTTTTTATGAAAGAGAGAGTATTTTATATACTACTATACTGCACCTATTTTATTTTTTTAATATCAATTTTACTCAGTTAACATGCAGTACAATATTAGTTTCTGGAGTAGAATTCAGTGATTCATCACTTACATACAACACCCAGTGCTTAATACCCTTCACTCATCTATCCTATCCCCCCACCACCTCCCTCCATCAACCCTCAAATTGTTCCCTAAGAGTCTCTTATGGTTTATTGCCCTCTCTCCCTCCCTCTTCTGCCCTTCCCATACATCCATCTTTTTTCTTTCTTAAATTACACATATGAGCTAAACCATATATTTGTCTTTCTCTAACTTATTTCACTTAGCATAACACACTCTAGCTCCATCCATGTTGTTGCAAATGGCAAGATTTCATTCTTTTTTTTGATGGGTAAGTTATATACATATATGTGTGTGTATATATATATGTGCGTGTACACACACACATCTTTATTCATTCATCAGTCAATGGACATTTGGGCTCTCTCCGTAGTTTGGCTATTGTTGATAATGCTGCTGTAAACAGGGTGCATGTACTCCTTCAAATCTGTATTTTGTTTCCTTTGGGTAAATGGCTAATAGTGCAATTGCTGGGTCATAGGATAGTTCTATTTTTAACTTTCTGAGGAACTTCCATTCTGTTTTCCAGTGGGGTTCCAATTTGCATTCCCACAAACAGTGCAAGAAGGTTCCCCTTTCTCTGCATCCTTGCCAACACCTTTTGTTTCCTGTGTTGCTAATGTTAGCCACTGTGACAGATGTGAGGTGGTATCTCATTGTGGTTTTGAGTTATAGTCCCTCATGAGCAATGTTGAGCATCTTCTCACGTGTCTGTTATTCTTCTGATGTTTTCTTTGGAAAAATGTCTATTCATGTCTTCTGCCCATTTCTTAGCTGGATTATTTTGTTTTTGAGTATTGAGTTCGATAAGTTCTTTATATATTTTTGGATACTAACACTTTACCTGATATGTCATTTACAAATATCTTCTCCCATTCCATATGCTGCCTTGGAGATTTGTTGATTATTTTCTTCAATGTGCAGAAGCTTTTTATCTTAATGAAGTCTCAGTACTTTATTTTTGCCTTTGTTCCCCTTACTTCTGGTAACGTGTCTAGTAAGAATTTGCTACAGCTGAGGTCAAAGAGGTTGCAGCCTGTATTCTCGAATGGAATTTTGATGGATTCCTGTCTCACATTTAGGTTTTTTTTTTTTTCCACTCCTATTTGGAGGTAATATAGGTAATATCTTTTTTCATCCTTTCACTTTACTTATTTTTTTGTATATTTTTTATTGGAGTTCAATTTACCAACATAGAGTATAACACCCAGCGCTCATCCTGTCAAGTGCCCCCCTCAGTGCCCGTCACCCAGTCACCCCGTCCCCCCGCCCACCTCCCTTTCCATGACCCCTTGTTCGTTTCCCAGAGTTCGTTTCTCATGTTCTGTCTCCCTCACTGATATTTCCCACTCATTTTCTCTCCTTTCCCCTTTATTTCTTTTCACTATTTTTTTATATTCCCCAAATGAATGAGACCATATAATGTTCGTCCGTCTCCAATTGACTTACTTCACTCAGCATAATACCCTCCAGTTCCATCCACATCGAAGCAAATGGTAGGTATTCATCCTTTCTAATGGCTGAGTAATATTCCATTGTTTCTATAGGCCACATCTTCTTTATTCATTCATCTGTCAATGGACACTGAGGCTCCTTCCACGGTATAGTTATTGTGGACACTGCTGCTATAAACATTGGGGTGCAGGTGTCTCAGTCTTTCACTGCATCTGTATCTTTGGGGTAAATCCCCAACAGTGCAATTGCTGGGTACATTTAGGTCTTTATCTTACTTTTTCTTAACTAAACAAATATATCCCGGAGATCACCCATATTAGTACATGGAAAGCTTTCTCATTTTTTTTTTTTTTTTACAACTGCATACTCTTCCTGTCTATATAATAGCTCATTTTACCAATCTCTCACAGATGGATATTTGAGCTATTTTCAATATTTTTCTCTTTCAAATCAATGCTGCAATGTGTAACCTTGCACTTATGTTTGTGTGTGTGTATGTGTATATAGGTGTGTTTGTAGGATCAACACCCAGATGTGTGATTGCTGGGTCAAAGTACATGTTTATTATTTTGAATGATTTGCACTCTGTGGGGCTTTGACCATATTGCACAGCTCCTGGCAATACGAAAAATGTCCTATGTATCCCCATTGCCTCACCAACAGTGTTGACTTTGAATTTTGTCATTCTTATAGGAAAAAACTATAATCTCTAGGTTTCACTTAGTCTTTCTTAATGTGAGTGAGGTTCATACCTTCAAGAGCTATTTATATTTCTTTTTAACAAGCTATCTGTTCATCTTTTTTATCCATTTCCATATTGTTTTTCTATTTTTCTTTTTTGTCTCAATTTCTAGGAGCTCTTTATATGTTATGGAGATGAGCCTTTCACTATGATAGAGCTGCAAATACATATTCCCAGTTTGTCATCTATCTTTTGACTTTTGGCATGCTTATATTCTCTCTTTGTAGCTAACTTTATCAGTTTTTTCTTTTGTGGCTTCTTTTAAGTCACACTTAGAAAGAAATTCCCCATACAGAGGCCTAAAAGAATTGTTCCTATTTTCTTCTGGCACTTTCATAGCTTTACCATTTATATTTAAATTCTTGACCCATTTGGAGTTTTTCCTAATATTATGCCTTGTTATTTTAATCACTGAGGCCTTACAGTATTTTAATTTAAAAAAAAATATTTTAGAGTGAGAGAGAAAGAGTGAGAGAGAGAGAGAGCATGCATGAGTGGGGGGAAGGGCAGAGGAGAGAATCTGGAGCAGATGCCCTGCTGAGCATGCAGTCCAAAAGCAGAACTACATCTCACCACCCATGAGATCATGACCTGAGCAGAAACCAAGAGATGGATTCTTAACTGAATGAGCAACTCAGGCACCCCAGTATTTTTAATACCTGGTACAGTGAGTCCCTTTTGTTGCTTTCTTTTCTCCCTGTTCTTGGTGATAATTGTTAGTTTTTGCATTTGATTTTAAAATCAGTCTGTCTAGTCCCAGCAATCAACAAACTCAATTTTAATTTGTATTGAAATCATCTTAAGTTTATAAATTTAGAATTGACAGAGTCATAATGCTGAGTCCAAGAACATAGCATGCTTCCTATTTGTGCAGGTTTGCTCTTATTTCAATTAGGAGTAGTTTCAAATTTTCCTCATGTATGCATCTTCAGTGTATTTTGGGATTTTGTTATCTTTTTTTCTTTTTAGTTTATCATAATGGAGTTTCATTATGTCTTCTCACGAATTGTTAGTTGCATATAATGAACGCCATATCAGTTTTATGGTCTACTAATTTAGCAAATTCTCCTCTTGATTATAGACATTTTTCAGCTTGTCTTTGTTGTTGTTTTCCAAGCATATAATCACATGATTTTTAAATAATAATTTTACTCTTTTCCCATTTCCACATCCTTAATTTCTCTCCCTGTTCTAATTGCTTTAATAACTCCAGTATGAAATTAAATAAATAGTAGCATAAGGATGGTGGTCATTCTGATCTTGTTCCTGGCATTAACAGAAATGCCCAGTGCTAACAATGAGACTGAAGAAAGAGAAATTAAGGAGTCAATCCCATTAACAATTGCACCCAAAAAGCATAAGATACCTAGGAATAAACCTAACCAAAGAGGTAAAGGATCTATACCCTAAAAACTACAGAACACTTCTGAAAGAAATTGAGGAAGACACAAAGAGATGGAAAAACATTCCATGCTCATGGATTGGAAGAATTAATACTGGGAAAATGTCAATGTTACCCAGGGCAATTTACCTATTTAATGCAATCCCTATCAAAATACCATGGACTTTCTTCAGAGAGTTGGAACAAATCATCTTAAGATTTGTGTGGAATCAGAAAAGACCCTGAATAGCCAGGGGAATATTACAAAAGAAAACCAAAGCTGGGGGCATCACAATGCCAGATTTCAGGTTGTACTACAAAGCTGTGGTCATCAAGTTTTTGTTTTTAATCAAGAGTAATTATGAATTTTGTCAAATGCCTTTTCAGCATTTGTTGAGATAATCAGGGGAGTTTTCTCTTAAATATACCAGCATAATTATTTGTATATTTCTTATTAATTCTTGTTTAAAAAAATAAATTGCACTTGATTATGATATTTTTAAGTTGTACTGCTGGATACGGTTTGCTATTTTAAGAAGTTTGCATCCATGTTTATAAACAAGATTAGTCTCTGTGCAAATGTTTTCAAATTTTAGAATCAACGTTTTGCTTACTTCATACAAATAAGTTGAAGCTTCCTTTCTTTTTCTATGCTCTGAAACAGTTTAAAGAGCATTGCAATTATTTATACTTTAAAGATTTGGTAGTTTTGCCTCCAAAGCCATCTGAGCCTATTGATTTATGGGAAGGAGAGACCTTTGATATCTCTGCTCAGCTTTTTCTGGGAAATTGTTCTACTTAAAGGTTCCATCTCTTCAAGGGTCAGCTTTAGTAACTCATTTTTCCTTGGAAAAAAGTACCTTTTTCATCCATATTCTGAAATTAAATTTCATAAAATTGTGCAAAATACCTCTGGTTTTGTTTTTATTCCTTCCGCTTTGTATAGTTTTCCCCCCTCACCATTTTATTTGTTTTTTTCCCCCTTTGATTACATGGGTAAGTTTTTCCTTAACAATATTGGTTGCTCTCCAATGAGCCAGTCTTTTTACGTATTTATAAGTTCTGTTTCTATTTTGTTCTTTCCATATGTTCTTAGCAATTTAAGCTTTGTATATATTTTTTTCTTTTCCTGTGGTTTGTTTTGCTTCACTTTCTTACTTTTTGAACTCCATATTTGTAATCTTCCTTTGTTTTACCTGGTATAAGCATTTTTACTATGAATTTTCCCTGAGCATTCATTTACTTTCCCTTATCTCCTAGGGTTGATATAATGTTCTCATTATTATTTCCTAGAAATTCTCCAATTGTATATTGTATTTTTCTTTGACTGAACATCTTAAGAGGGATTGTTGTTTTTTCTGAGTTAAGGACTTTTTGTTGTCCTGGTGTTCATTTTTAGTTTTATCTCATCATAATTGAAATTTTTGTTACATATACCAGTTTTTGGAATATTTTAAGGGGTTTATTTGGTGGATGGATGGTAAATTTTTACACATGTTCTAAAAGAATATATTCTGTATTTTGGGGGCACAACGTTTAGTCAATACCTAAAAAATTGCTTATTGATTGGGTCTTTTGTATCCTTATTTATTATTTGGTCTATTTTGTCTTGGATTGAGAGAGGTGAATTAAGATCAATAATTATTTGGCTTCTGCTTTCAGATTTGTGAATGTTTTCACTGTTACTTGGCTCATACTTATGACTACTCTATCTTTTTTATTCCTAATTTTAATATCTATACATTTTATGTTTAGACTGAGAAAAACTTTATTACCTTCTCAAAGAAATTACCTCTTAGCTTTACATATCAATCCTATAATTTTTTCTTGTTTTTTTCTTGCTTATTAATTTTTAATATTTATGTATTAGTTTCCTACTGCTGCCATAACCACTTAGTGGTTTATAGCAACATAAGTATATCATCTAATAGTTTCCACAGGTCAAAGCTAGAGCAGATCACCTACTTAAAGTCTCACAAGACAGAAATCAAGGTATCAGTAGGGCTGTGTTCCTTTGAGGCAGCTCTGGGAATTAGTCCTCCACCAGACACATCCAAGTTTTTGGTCAAATTCAGTTTCTTGCAGTTGTGTCACTGTGGTTCTTGCTGGCTGTCAGTTTGAGACTGATGGTCCCCCAGCTGCCAGTTTTTTTTCTCATGTTTTCCATGTGGCCTCTCTCCAGGAACAGGCTAAGTCCATATTATGCTTCAAATCTCTCTGACTCTAGGTGGGAGAGAGTGCTTGGCTTTTAGAGGCTCATGTGATTGAATTGGGCCCAATTGCAAAAACAGGATTTATCTCCCTGTTTCAAGGTCTGTAACCTTAATTAGAGCTGCAAATCCCTTTGGCCCTCTAACATATCATATCCACAGGTCCCAGGGATTAGAGCAATCCACTTCTATCTTAAAGGAGCAATTCCATTTATCACAATTTGTCAATTTCTTCATTCTGCTTTCCCCTGGTTATTCTTTTTTAACCTTGTGAAATGAATGGTTTACATAGCTTTATTCTGTCTTATATAATTATAGAAACATTTAATACCACAAATTTACCTCTGATTATGGATATGGCTGTGTCCTATTAATATACAATGTTCTTACTATCCTTTCCTAAGTAAATTGTAATTGCAGAGTTGAGTTATTCTTTGACACTTGTATTAATCCTTTGAGAAGCAAATTCCATAAAGGAATTGATGTACAGGAGATTAACTGGGTATGTGTGGGCGGGAGCGGGGGGATGCGGGAGGGCTGCCTGGATGGCTCAGTCGGTTAGGCGTCCAACTCTGGATTTTGGCTCAGGTCATGATTTCATGGGTCATGGGATCAAGCACCACAGAGGTCTCTGTACTCAGTGGGGAGTCTGCTTGAAGATTCTTTCTCTCTCTGCCCCTCCTCCCACTCTTTCTCTCTTTCTCTAAAGTAAATTAATTTTTTTAAAGAAGAAATTAATTGAGGGAAAAAAATGTGAAGGAAAATGGGGAGGTTCTTGGAGGAGATGGAGAAAGCCATCGGATTATAAAATAGGCCTATTAGCTTTACATATCAATCCTATAATTTTTTCTTGTTTTTTTCTTGCTTATTAATTTTTAATATTTATGTATTAGTTTCCTACTGCTGCCATAACCACTTAGTGGTTTATAGCAACATAAGTATATCATCTAATAGTTTCCACAGATCAAAGCTAGAGCAGATCACCTACTTAACGTCTCACAAGACAGAAATCAAGGTATCAGTAGGGCTGTGTTCTGATGGAGAGACAGAAAAGTAAAGTCTGAGCCAGCCATTTTATCAGTTTCACCAAATATTTTGAACCAAAGTCACTCATCAAATAAATACTATTCAGATGCTGGCTGGGAGCAACTAATGGGAACATGGTACCCACACATGGTGATACATCTTAAACACGGTGGTAAGGGCTCTTCGC
Source organism: Canis lupus baileyi (assembly GCF_048164855.1). Taxonomy (NCBI): domain Eukaryota; kingdom Metazoa; phylum Chordata; class Mammalia; order Carnivora; family Canidae; genus Canis; species Canis lupus. The sequence continues at coordinate 15,230,094 of NC_132839.1, read as the reverse complement.
CAATAATGTTCCTCTGAGTAGGAGATCTGAGAGGCACATTTCCATGTAAAACACTGGAATTAACAGAATTAAAGGAGGTTACTTTACTCAAATGGTTAGATTTTTTGTTTCTTTGTACTTTTCCTATTTTTAGTTTTCATTCAGTGTGGTTAGAGTCATAATCTGTGCTTTTCCTGCTTTGTGGAATAATCTGAATTTTTGGTTTGTTTTTTAGGGGTGGGGGGCAGGGGCAGAGGAAGAGAAAGAGAGAGGGAGCCCACTGGGCTTGATCTCACAACCCTGAGATCATGACCTGAGCTGAAATCAAGAGTCTGACATTTAACCAACTGAGCTACCCATGTGTCAAGAGTCCGACATTTAACCAACTGAGCCACCCATGTGCCCTTAATCTGAGTTCTTTATAGTCTTATGTCTGCTTGGTTGTTGCAAATGCTCACTGCTCTAGGAAAGAATGAGTGTTTCTTGCTGTTTGCAAGTTAGATTGTTTGGTGTATAAATCTACTAAATAAACTATATTTTTTTCATTTCTTCCTATACCTTTGTTTATATTTTACTTATTTGACCTGTTACTTTTTAGTACAATATATAATGTAAATAAAGGTTCAAAACTCTTTTCACTGTGGACGCTAGTCTTCCTCTGTAAAAATGACCATCTTTGTCCCATTTAACATAATTTGCCTCAAATAACATTTTATCTAACAATATTATACTACCAGCTTTCTTTTCCTTTGCTTTTGCCAGGGATATATTTGCCTATTACTTGTTAACAATTCTTTGAAGTATAACTCCCCTAAATAGCCTGTTTTAAGTGTTTCTCCTTTAAATAGCCATTCATGAGCTATTGGTTGTCTACCCAACAGGTACCTATTCAAGCCCTTCTGTTATTCATCTCTTTGAGAACTTAGATTTTGTTGACTTCCCTCTGTCCTCCATGTGACTGTTTCAGCAGTTGAATTCTGTTTGGCCAAAACCTGTCATGTAGTTTCATTCCTCTGGACAGTGATTAGTTTAGGCATGATTATATGCTGCAATTCTGTTTTATTTTCCAATTCAATCCTTTTACCTAAAGGAACTTCCTCAATGTTTCTGGCTATGTGGAAGGCACTCCTATCTTAACTTCCAGAAATGGAACTTGTTTTCTATTTTTATATGTCCTAAAGTCATTTAACTTGGAATTCACTTTTGCTCATGTCCCACTCTTCTCTGGAAATTCCTGAGGCCTAATCTTAGGCCACTCATGTGTTTTCCTCAGAGCCTAATTAATTGTGGTTTAAACATTTTTTTAAATTAAAGATTTTATTTATTCATGAGAGACACAGAGAGAAAGGGAGGCAGAGACACAGGCAGAGGGAGAAGCAAGCTCCACGCAAGGAGCCCGATGTGGGACTCGATCCGGGACTCCGGGATCACACCATGGGCCGAAGGCAGGCACTCAACCACTGAGCCCCCGAGGGATCCCCCTAAACATTTACTCAATAAACATTTGGTGAATGTTTACCATTGGCCATCCAATGTGCATTAAGCCTATAATGGTAATAGAGGATATATGGTGGTATACCGTATTGGGGGAAAAAATGAAGAAATAATTAAAATTAACAAATTTAGTAAACTAGTATCAATATTATGTTTTTGTTATATCACTAGGTAGCCTATTATCAAAAAGAATATTATAGACAAATAGACAACAGAATGGAACTTTCCTATAATTCTTTCTCTGAAGATTGTTCTGTAACTATTGAATGATTCCTTTAGGAAAAATCATTTTCAAATGCAAATGTGCTTTAGGCTCAAGTTTGTTTCTTGGCTCTTTTAGGAATAGTGTATAATTAATGTAAGTGCTAGTGATTTTCTTCACACACACACAAAAGCTCCCTTTTTACTTTCATTAGGTAATACAGCTCTTAGGAAAGATTGAGGCTTCCAGTTCTGAGCAAATCTCAAATTTAAAGATGGTCCAGGGAGATTATCGCCATGAAATGAACCTTTTGGAGTTCAAGTAAGTGAATGGAAGCTTTTTAATTCTGTTAAGTACATTCCAGAAGGTTTTGCCTAATGAAAGTATTGGCATTAAATGAAAACCCATCCCAGGAATTTGAAACCGGCCAAGACATAAAGCAACAAACTGATGGAGAGACTACTCTACTCTAAAGTAACTTATACAATATTCATAATAAAGGAAATATGAGGGGAAGTGGGTGGGGGGATGGGTAAAATAGGTGATGGGGATGGAGGAGGACACTTGTGATGAGCACCAGGTGATGTATGGAGATATTGAATCACCGTATTGTACAGCTGAAACTACTAATACACTGTATGTTAACTGGAATTTAAATAAAACCTTTAGAAAAGAAATATGAATATTAATTTTGTCACTGTTTATTGCAAGTGAATTGATATACAGCTTGACATTTTCTATAGAGTAATTTTAACTTATCACCAATTAATATATTAAAATGCCTCAATGTGATACACTCCACTGAATAAACATTGATTCCATAAGACTATTAAATAATTTTTAAGATAACTTTGATTTACAAGTTTTCCTTTTAAAATTTCCTCTAAGAAAAAAAAAATTTCCTCTAAGATTCCCTACTTGCTCCTTTACATTCTCCTTTTCTAAAGACTGGTCTGTGTCACGTTGTCACTGAGTTTTCTCCTATGCAACAGAGAAAACAGTAAAGGAGATAAGACTCCACAAACATTCAGATTACTAGCCTATTCCCAAATCTTCCTTTCTTGTTTAAATGACCACCATTTCCTAGAGTTCTGGCACAGGCAGAGGAAAATTCTCACTTGGACGATACTACCTTACTGCCCCTTCTCCTCTTGCTCTTTTTCCTCTCTGTCTTACATCACTTGGGCTTAATGACTTGATCAAGTCCAGTATGCTGAATATACTCTGCTTGCTCCATTTCCCCCATCTTTACAGTATCTCATTAAATCTAAGTGCCCCTCATTATAAGACATACCTTTTTTTCTTTACCTCTAAAATATGATGCTAATAATTAAACCATAGCATACTGTCATTTTCAAGACATCTGATTACGGAGATCTTAAATTGGGAAATAGGTTTGTCTAGAAATTGGTGAAAAACTGTAACTGAAAGAAGTAAATGTCTTGAGTAAAGAGAAAATACCCACCCTAAAAGAAGCATGTCTAGGTGCTTAAATTCCAGCACAGTGAAGATGCTCAGTAAATATCTATGTGGTGCTTGATCTAATCCTGTTAGTTTAGAATTAAATAACATGTCCAAAGGAGAAGTAGAAAAGTAGACCATTTCTAGAAGTGCACTTTAAAATGGGCACTTGATGGGATGAGCACTGGGTGTTATTCTATGTTGACAAATTGAACACCAATAAGAAATAAATTTTTTAAAAAAAGAACTGATTTTCCTTGGAGAGAAAGAGGATTTGTAATCTGGAATGGAATACTGGCTTAAAGGATTGAAGCATATTAACAAACAGCTAATTAAGGAAAAGGAAATTTCGAGAACTATACCTGCCTTATTGATGACGTGGTGTGCTTTTTCCAGTTGGCTTATAGAGGAGTCATCTAAATAGTTAAATATCAATCTGGACACTTTTGTAATAACCTAAACTTTTTTTTCCTCACTTGAAATAATAAAGTCTTACATTTTCATTAGTATTACAGTAATTAACGCTGAAATCATAAACCAAAAATTTCCACAGGCAAATACCTATGAGCTCTAAAATTCATTTAAATACACAACTGACTCTTTTTTATTTAAATCCTCAATTTTTTTAAATTAAAAAGTAACAAAATTAAACAAAGATGGAAAAAAGGTCTTCATTTCAACTTCCTAATGTAACCCATGGTAACATCAAGGCAATGTCCTTCCCTACTTTCCTCCTTGTTAGTATAAACATCTAACAGAAAAAGGATGTTTATATATGTTATATAACATATCCATTAGATGTATAGATAGAGCATGGCTTTTAAAAATACAGCCTATTCACATTACTCAAAATTTGCTTTTTTACAATAATCTTAGTTATCTCTCTAGATTGGTGAATACTATTCTAACATTATTTTTAATAGTTGCATAATATTTAAACTTACAGATATTCTATAATTAATTCAATACTTCCACCAGCAATATATGAGGCCACCTTTCTCTACATTCTTACCAACACTGGATTTTTAAATAAATATTTTCCAATTAAAGGATGAAGATTGCATCTCTTGTTTTCATTTGCTTTCCCTTCACCAATGAATTTCCTTTTCTGTGAATTGCCCAGTCTTATCATTTGTCAAATTTTGTATCATGATTTTCATCATTTTCTAATCAATTTGTAGGTTTCCTTCACATTAGTGATATTAACACTTTGAGGTATGTATTGCAAATATATTTTCCTCAAAGAGGATGTAAGGTGGATAGGGCTTTCTTTTTTTCTTTCCCATTCAGAGCATATTTCAAATTAAAGTGAATGGGGTATAGTATTTGCTTCTTTTTTTTTAAAGAAACAACTTTCTCTGAATAAAGGAATTAAAATTATTTTATTAACATTCAAAAGTGTGTTTAACTGAACAATTTTACTATTTAGAAACTTTAACAATTTCAAGTTTAACAATCAATTAAACATATATCCTATATAGAACTTAAAAGCCCAAAAACTATCTGTGTTTTTTTTAGTGAATTCCCAGGCTTTTGGCACTGATGACTCGAATTGACAAAGGAGATACACACATTCTTTCTTCTGAACCAGTGCATTGAGCCTCCTTTTTCCAGAAGAGTCTTAGTCAGATGTTCAGCTAAGTAATGTCCTAAGCCAACAACTTAGTGCCTATAGACTAAGAGTCTTAGCCATCATAAAATATGCCTGTTTTTTAGCAAGGGTTTGGCCGGGGAAGTACCTACTAGTCACTCCCTAGATAGTTCTTGCTGCTGACAATGTTTAATTGACAGTGATTTATAAGAAAAGAAATTATTCAATCAACAAAGCAAATCCACAGACTCACGTCTCCCCACACAGCTTTGAAAATCTCCCCACAGTATTAAGTTACAAACTATTCAAGTCAAAGATGTGTCTCATCCATCTTTGTGTTCTCAGCACCCAGCACATTCAGACACAAATAGAAGCCAATGAACAAATCAATGAATGAATATTTTGAGAACCAAGAATGTTTAAGTTGTGTTTTGGGATATTCAAAGACAAAATCATAGCCACATATAGTTAGCAGGAAAAATACATAAATAGGTAAAAAGCTAAACATAGGTAAAGTAACAAGACAATGTTAAATGAGGTATATCAGTAGGCAGATATAAAAAATATACTAATTGTTATTGATAAATATATAATCACTGAGTGATCGAGATATTCAGGTGCATTCAGCTCTGCAGGGTGGGTCTTATCCCCATTTTAGTGATGAGGAAGCACAGTCAGGGAAACTAAATAATTTGCCCAAAGTCACAGAGTTAGAAAGTATCTGACTCCAAGTCTCAGATTATGTTATAGATCTATGACACCTCCATCTAACAATTCTAACCATTGATAAACTAATTGTGCTACAGAAATTCAGGGAATGGACATCACATCTGCTTGAAACTATGAAGGTATGAGGCTCTGAAGGTGTTGGGATTTAAGCTCAAGTACAATATGGAATGATAAGAGGCTTCCTAGCAGAATGGAGGTGGAGTTGCTCTTTATCAGCGTCACTAGAAACCACAGGACATGAAGAACTTAGTTTAAGTATATAGGTATAAATTTAGTAGGAAAAAAATGTTTCTTGGAATTAATTTCTTTCTTCTAACATGAAACTTAAAAATCTTAGATTCAGTCTCCAAAGACTGACTTTGTTGAAGCCACTATCTGAATTCTTGACAGCCTGTTAAAAGAGTGTCCAAGAATTCAAACTTTTCATACACTCCAGAAAAGTTCAATCACTTATTGAATGCAAGACAATGACTTTAAGACAGAAGTGAACTGGTTAAAAAAAAGGGGGTAGGGGCCAGAATGGGGCTATATCCTCATTCATGTATGTCTACTATAACCACAGTGGTCACTAGGATGATTGTTGCAAGCCCCACACTCTCCCTCACCATTCACACTCACCACAGCCATCTGCTATGTCTATAGGTCCCCATTAAATTTTATCTTACCCTTTGTAATTTTCTTCCTTATTATTGCCCTTGGCATGAATATTAACTTGATCCTATCAATATAAAATTTATAAAATTTTTATAAAAACTGTATCTCACATTATCCTAGTAAGGTCTCTGGCCATAATTTAAAAGTATGACTTTTGTGTTTTTTGAAAAGGAAAAAAAAAAAAACCCTATCCATCCATGCATCTACCTCTTTCCCTCCTCCCTCCCTCCCTATCCATATCTACCTATACCTGATAGAAATACTACCATAACCATTGGAATAGAGGATTTGGGAGCTAAAATGTGAATATCATCCAAGATAAATTCCTCTTGTTGAGATTTTTAACTGTAGATTCTATAATTCATAGAAAAGTAATTCTTTCCTGGAAAATCACATCCATTGTGTTAGGGGAAAGCCTAAGGAAAGAAAGAGATTTATATAAACTTTTATTTTAGCTTATCCTTTTTATCTTTACAGGAGAATGCTTTTTAAAAAAATGCTTTTAAAGATTTATTTATTTGTTTATTTATTTATGAGAGAGAAAGAGAGAGAGAGAGAGAGAGAGAGAGGTAGAGACACAGGAGGAGGGAGAACCAGGCTCCATGCCGGGAGCCTGACGTGGGACTCGATCCCAGGTCTCCAGGATCGCGCCCTGGGCCAAAGGCAGGCGCCAAACCGCTAAGCCACCCCGGGATCCCCAAAAAATGCTTTTAAAATATAAAATTCTTTTATATTTTCATAAACTACCCAGAGTCTGACTTTTGGTGGCTACCAGTGAGTCTCCAATTGCATGTAAAACCTTGGAGTAAAAAAAACAAAAAACAAAAAACAAAAAAAAACAAAAAAAAACCTTGGAGTAAAATGATCATATGCAGTAACTCATTATGACTTTATTTTAATTTCAGAATTCTAATTACTGATATGTGCTTCTAAGATATTACTTGGGCACATTTAATGGTTCCCTGGTGTTCAGAGGGATGTTAATATTGTATCAGTAATGAGAGTAAATGCTCTTATCCACACACACAGTAAAGGTGAACACTGAAGGCTGGATTCCCAACTGCAAAGCTAGCTCTTGATTATCTGGGGATTTACTGTCCCTCTTAACCATCACTATCAATTAATATATTTCCACCAGAGATAGGAAAGGGAAGATGAACACTGAAGATCAGATTTCTAAATAGCTCGGCAAGTGTATGATTTGTTATTTGTGAACAGCCTTAGTAAAAGGTATTGAATGAGTAAGAATGAATCATTTATCCATTTATTCAACTATTCATTGCGCACTTTATTATTTACCACTGTGAGCCAAGCAAAATACTGTAAGCCAAGCAAAATACTTTGGTGGAGCTTAGGTTCTAGTGCAGCAGACAGCACCCCAATTATATATATATCACCTGGTGATAACTATTTTGGAGAAAAATAAAGTAAAGGAATAGGGAGAGTGTGATGGGGAAAATAAAACCTTTTGGTTTTTTAAGAGTGGTTTTTAAAAAAAGTCCTCTGTTAAGGTGGTTAAGTGGTGCTTGAATAGAAATCTGAATGAAATGAGGGCAGGGGCCATTGTGTATCCTAAGGAAGAGTGTTCCAGACATAAGAAACACTTGGCTAAAATGAGGCTGTCCATGTATCAGTTGGGAATGTATTTGTCTGAGATCCATCAGCTGTTAGCTAGAGCACAGGTGTCTGGAAATTGTGGTTATATTAAGAACAGGCAGAGTGGCCAAAGGTAGGCTCTTAATGAAGAGTTAAAGTACTCACCTGAATCAAGGTATGCTTTCTATGTGAAAATCTCTCTCCATATTAAAAAAAAAACGTGATAAGTCACAGAGATGAAGATCAGAATTCAGCTATTATTCTACAACTAATATAACTACTGGAAAATTAACTTTTCCCATTCCTTGATTTCACCATCTAAATCCTGGTTTCTCAACATGGGCATTATTGGCATTTGGGCTAGATAATTCTTACTTATAAGGCTGTCCTGTGCATTGTAGGATGTTTAGCAGTATTTCTGGCCTCTACCTTCTACCTGTCACCAACACCTCCAATGTGTGACAACCAAAAATGTCTCTATATTGTTTAATGTCCATTGGTCTAAATAAAAATGGAAATGGCCTCATATAACCTGTCTTTTCCAAATATTAGTTCGAATACTTTTTCAGGGAAGCTAAAGAGGCATATACATACAATATACGTGCAGCATGTCTTAAGCAGTTTCCAATGATAAATAGCACAAATGAAATTATCTGCATATAATTTGTCCTGAAAACATTACAGTGATGATGTCAAGCCACCCACTTTTTATAAGGTAATCTGAGTATTTTCAATAACAAACATGTGTTGCACCTGCCTAATGCACCGCCTCTTCTAAAAGGGAATTTGAAATTGACATCTTACTGCAAGCAAGTCACGTGTAGAAAACGTACAGAGACCACTCAGCAGCACCCCCTCACCCCACCTCTGCTCAGACCCGTATTTCTCAGGGCTGCTAGCTGCGGATGCTCCTTTCTACTCATACCCTCAGCCACTCTACAGTGACTTTTCAAATTGATGATAATATGATTCCAATCCTTTACTCTTTGTAATAACCTCCACTTCCATTTTCAAAAATCCTTCTTTCTCTGTTATTTAATATTCCTGTGGTGCATCGTTTTGATGCCAGCAGTCGCTCCCTGCACCTTAGCCAACTGCAACCGTTTCTGCCCCGACGTGAGTCACTCAACAGCTCTTTAAGCGCTCCCTGCACCCCACCCTTCAAAGAATCCACAAACAGAGCCCCACTGGAAGCAATGGCACCTTGACTGAAGTTTCACCCGAGACAGAAAAGACAACCAAGGACTGTCTCCCGTGGACACTCTGCTTTCCTAAAGTCCTGTTGGGCTCTTCCAACTCCCTTCCCCACTCCCTATCTGTGACTTTTCTCTGGCCCAGCTCCTCCGCCTGCCGGATAGTGACCCTTGGGGTCTTGTGGTCTTGGGATAGTGACCCCAAACTACCACCCTTAGCCAAATCTGCCACTACTAAGAATGATTTGCACACTTTCTACTATTTTTTTAACTAAAAAAATGTTTTATGACATGTGGTTATATGCCATTTAAATCTGAGTGTATATAAAGTTAGACCACAACCATGTTCATTATTTGTTTATAAACAAGCCATGTTCTTTATATCCTACGTGGCTGCTTTCCCACTGCAATGACAGCATTGACTCATTGTACAACCAAGTGGTTGCAACAGAGGCCATATGGCCCACAAAGCCTGAAATATTTACTACTGACCCTTTATAGAAAGGGTTTGCTGACCCCCATCACAGAGAGATATCCCCATCCCAAGTGAGTTACCAGTTTCTTCCACCCACACAAGGCATCCTTGGCCCTAAGAGGAAATCTGCATGGATGACACACGTGTGTCTGTGTGTCTGTCATTGTGTATATGTGTATTTTAAAGTTTGAGGAGGGGTGTTGTGAGCAGCTGAATTGAATGCAAGCTCAGGGCAGGGACCAGAATGTGCTCCCTCACCCCCACCTCCCACGTCAACCCATAAGAACGTGCTATGCATCTTGAGCCTTATCATCTGAAAAAAACTGCAGAGTTTTTCAATACTAATTTTAAACATAAAACCAAAATTTACCTATTAAAGTTGAAATATTTTTCCCCTTAGATTTAATTTACTTTCAAATAATCTATGTGAGGAAATTGAGAACCATCAAAAATGGACAAAAAACCAGTTCGTCAGCTATGAAAAAGACCACCTTGGCCACATAAATCAATGTCTGAAGCTCCTCCAGGAGAAACTGGTAAGGAGATCTGTTATTCATGAAGTAACCAGCTGCATAGTTGTCTGGATGTTAGTAGCGAGTAGTGTCAGTAGTGAGTAAAGGTCTGGATGTTAGTAGTGAGCAAAGGTCTTGAAAGTTTCATTCTGACATCACAGTAACTTCACTGTGTCAGTAACTTACCTTTTTTGCACCAGCATAGGAATCCAGAGGCCTGCTTTTTGGTCTTGTGTGCTACTCTCCAGCTCCATGAATCCATAATAGAATAACCAAAAGAGAGGAGGTGTTTGTTTTGTTTTTTAAAATATGGATTCCTGGTCCCAACTCAGAGCAGCATCAGACCCCTTGAGTCCTCCCCTGGGGATCTGTGCTTCCAGGCAAGCTCCTTGGGTGATGCTTGGGCGCAATAAAGCCTAAAAACTTTGGCCATAGACGAGTCAGTTTACCTCTCCGAAGATCCATTAGTAGACCAAAGGTTTCCAAAACTCCTTTTCCAGATCCAACCTTGTAGAGAACCCTTCAGCTTTGAGGCAAGACTACAGGATGGAGGAGGAGTCTGTTCACTACAGATGCCCTTCCACTCCAGCCATCTCTGCTGGCCCAGCTGCTAGCCCCAACAGGAGAGCAGCACAGAGCCATCTGTGTCACCAGTGGCTTCCAGCCTTGCCAAGGATCCAAATAAGATGTTTCTGGAACTTCGGTAGACGGGCTTTGGGCAGCTGACAGAGATAGGAGTCCAAGAGATGGAGATAACCATTACACCTTTATCATTGATAAGATTTTTCAAGTCCATGTGGTAAGATGTGCAGCCAGGAAGGCCTGCTAGTCCTCCTGGATTTAGACAGATTCATCCACCAGTTCTAGGCAGCACCAGGTTCCACAGGGTCACCTGCAGGCAGAAACTTCCTACCACAAGTAAGAGAGAGGCTGGACTCCATCTCCCGGAGGCAGACAGAGCCAAAGACAGGAGAACCATAGGGGCTAAGTCAGTCTCACCTGGTTCCTGCTTGCAAATTCCCTGTGGGAGGTAAGAAGGCACAGAGAAGCTAATGAACCTGGACCACATGAGTCCCCACCTTGTTGCAATTAGAATCACTTGGAGAGTTTTTAAACTAGATAATTCCTGAGTTCCATTATAGACCAATTAAATCACAGTATTAGTAGGATGGTGTGATGGTCCAGGTGATACTAATAGGCAACAGGAGTTGAGAATCACTATTCTAGTTGAACTGTGTCCACGTGGAGATATGAAGCTTAAGGGAATATGGACACCCTAATAGGAGCATGTCCAAGGACCTTAGGTCAAGCAGTAACTAAAATGCCTTCCTTAGCCATGCTTCTTTTTTATTTTTATTTATTTTTATTTTTTTTAAGATTTTATTTATTCATGAGAGACACAGGAGAGAGAGAGGCAGAGACACAGGCAGAGAGAGAAGCAGGCTCCATGTAGGGAGCCCGACATGGGATTCGATCCCAGGACCCCAGGATCACGCCCTGAGCCGAAAGCAGGCAGTAAACCGCCAAGCCACCCAGGCGTTCCCTTGGCCACACTTCTTTAAACACTAGACTATAATTCCAAATCCTCAAGGCATTTCAGCAAGACCACAGCCCTTTCTTTCCCCCATCACATGCAGAATTCTAGAAGCTACAAACAAGGCCAAAGAGATGAACTCTTATCTTTGTGAACACGGTTTTAGATACAAGGGAACTTGGTGGGATTTTTCATGTTTAACATGGAAAAGCAAACTTGTTAAAAACATTCTCTAAGCTGAAAAACAAATCCTCATAAGTTTTGTTTTCTGCAGAGTTTTATCACATGATATCTTATTTTATAGGAAAAGTCCGAAAACAAAATGAAAGAAAAACTATTGCAGCTTTCAAGCAAATTAGAGAATTTCATTAACACAGAGAAACAGGAAGCAGAACTAAGCAAAGTAAAGCATATAGAAAATAAGCTGTCCAAAAAGATGCAGCAACTGGAAAAGCACATTTGGGGTGAATTAGAGAAAATGCAGAATGAATATCAATCAGGTGAGCAGACACCTTTGATTAAGAACACCAGTCCTTGCTTAGCCAATCCCTCAGGGTTGTCTACTTTGAGCTCATGACCATGGATCAGTCTTGTCATTATCGATATCCTTTTGTATTTCATCTGACTTTTCTAAATATCCCACAAAACGTTAGCATACCTTTGGAAGGTGAGTAAACAAGTTCACATTCTTCATTTGGACCTGGCAATGTCACAAGCTGACCAACGCTGTGAGATTTTCTTTTTAACTAAGATCATAGAATCATTGTTATACTTGCAAAGTCCTTGCGATCAAGACTTGACTTGTGGTGTATCATGAAATTAGGACCTGAAATCAAATGTCCCTTATTGAACTGCAGGTAATGAGCCTGGACAGATGTCAGACTGGAGACCTGACCTTTAGAAGTGAGAAAGAGAGATGAATTAACAGAGTCCAGTATAATGACTGCTTTTCTTCTTAAGGAGGCTAATGGCAGCAGTGTCAAGCTGAGCTTACATCAAAGGGGATTAATTTGAAAGGCTCATCTAATTTGTCAAAGGGAAGGACATGGGATAGGTGCTGTGGAGCAACCATCTGCCTCAAGTCACAAACCTGAGGGAATTACCAGGAACCAGAGGTTCCTTTTTTAAAGAAAGACTCATCTCATTTTCTGTCTTCTAGTTTCAAAAAATTGATGTAAATTCTCCCAAATTTTGGTCCTGTACAGAGGTGAGTTGAAGGTGTCTTGGAAAGATATTATGCCCTCATTTTGCCAGATGTTCCTAGCATATAAGTAAAATTTGTTGCCTGGAAATCTGACGCACACTGCCCCTATCCCCCTATCTCACTGCCAAATCAAAATAATGAATTATCTGGCCAGGAATCATATCCAAAACTTAACTGGCCCTTCTTTTAGGTCTCTGCTTTCTACCTTAGGACCAGAGGTTTAATTATATTCACTCAGGATGAGCTAAAGAAGAACTTAACAATCTATGTTTTTTCATTTTACTTACCTGGAGTTCTAGCAAAGGAGAATTCTAAATTAATGGTGTGCTCCTTTATGCCTTTAATAAAAATGTATTGGGAAATGACTATGTGAAAGGGGGTACCCTAAGAAGCTCGAGGTCTGGTAGGTCCTGGTCATGAGCAACTAGACTTGCATAAGAGAGAGACAAAGTGCTTGGGGGTGGGTGCAGGGGGAACAGCTGGCGACCACTCCATAGGTCCCTCAACAGGTTAGTTTCTGAGAAGTTTTAAAATCTCACTTGTGTTCTTTATCTTCAGTTTGGTAACAAGAACTTTAAAAAAAAATCATCCAAATTTCTTATCAAAATACACAGGGAGAAGAAAATGTTTTAATATCTTTCTTGAAATATAGAATTATTTTGTCATGCAATATATTTGGGCAAGGGGCAGAGGAACTGAAATTTTCACAATGAAGCCAGATACAAGCTGAAACACTATCATTAATGCATCTTTATGACATATAAGAAATGGATTATTGTACATTTTTAGACTGGTCTTACTGGAATTTAATATGTTTTTAATTAAATGATGACCAATTATGGTGAGACTGTTGATTAGCAACTTTTGTTTACAAAAAGAATTCCAAAGCACTGTTTAATTTAAGCATATCTCTTCTCATATTCTCTTCTAGGATTTAAATCAATTCACGACTCTCTCAACTCCCTCCAACAAATACAGAAAACAAAGATGGATTTAGAGAAATATAAAGTACAAAAAGACCTAAAGAAATTACAGCGTAAGATAGTGGAACTCCAGGAAGTATAAAACTTTTCAGTCATCTTTTTCACCAACCAAAATAGTGGTTTGTTGGTAAAAAGCTGGGAAGAAGTTACTGTCTCTGGGATGTTTACTGCTTCTTATGTCTCTGTACTTCTTACCACATTTTTAAGGCGATGAATGTGCCAGAAAACCCAATAAAGCAAAGGAGTTTATGATGTCTTCATTAATGTATCCATGAAAAAGACATGGCTTTTTATATTTTTATTTGCCTATAAATAAAAAAGAATAGTCTATAAAATGTACATAAATGAGCAAAGAGGGTCATAAAAGTAATGCAGGAACTGTGGCAAACTGGAGACCACTTACTTTGCCTATCAAAGAATAGCCACCACGTAGTTCTAGTTCACTATTAATATGTATATAATCCATTAGTGCCCATGTTTCATTTTTCAAGAGAAACTAGAAATCAAGTTTTATATGAAACCATTTATAAGCATTAGCAACCGGTTCAAAATACTTACTAGATCTGTGGGGCAGATACAATTAGCAGGCTGTCACACTGCAACTTCTGATCCAGTATTTTTTTGTCTTCTGACAATCCTAGTATTTATAGCAAGTCTAACTTATGCCTATCAAAGTATTGATTCATTTTTACTCAGTATGTAGCTGAACTATGAGCAAGTAAGAGCTAACCATGCAAAATAAGAGAATGCACCAGTTTCTATGAAAAACATCCAACATAATTCAATCTAGGTGCCAAATTCAAATTAGTTTCCTACAAAATTAAAATATTCCTAACTTTTCTAGATATAAATGTCAGATGGAGAGCCTGGTATTGGGTAGTAAAATCATTAAAAATAAAAATAAGCCATTTGTGCATACACTATCTGCTAGAACAGAGATAATTTTTAATCACAGAGCTTTTTGTAACCTGGCAAGAGGATCCCTATTTCAGACTTAGTCTCTTGCCTTGGTTTAGGGAAAAATGACAACTTCTCCCCTAATAATAAAGTACAAACTAATAAACTAATAAAGTACAAATTTACCTTCCAAATAAATTTTTGACCACTGTGCACCCAAATTTTTAGTTATATGAAACCTCTCCATTTGTTCTTATTAATTTACATACAGCATCCTGACTATACTGCAAAGGATTTTCATAAAAGAATTTAAGAGTTTAAAATGCAATATCATTTGGGGAATATAAATAATAGTGAAAGGGAATAGAAGGGAAGAGAAGAAATGGGTAGGAAATATCAGAAAGGGAGACAGAACATGAAGACTCCTAACTCTGGGAAACGAACTAGGGGTGGTGGAAGGGGAGGAGGGAGGGGGTGGGGGTGAATGGGTGACGGGCACTGAGGGGGGCACTTGACGGGATGAGCACTGGGTGTTATTCTGTATGTTGGCAAATTGAGCACCAATAAATTTATTATAAAAAATTAAAATTTTTTATTATAAAAAATTTTATTATAAAAAATTAAAATTTTATAAAAAATTTATTATAAAAAAATTAAAAAATAAAAATAAAAATAAAAATAAATAAAATAAAATGCAATAACAGGTGTCCTTGGCAACAAAGTGTCATACTAAGATGAAGGGCTAGTATCTCAGGTAATCCTAAATAACTCTTATAAGTGAATAAGAAAATAATAATAATGAATAGGCAAGTCATAGAAGAATACAATAGTAAATGAAGATAAGAAAACATCCAACCTATTAAATACAAATTAAAGGAACCCTTAGGTACCATTTTAAGATCACCAAAAATTAGTGATTGACAAGGCTGTTGAGAATTTCTGGTGAGTCTATGAATTGGTACAGAGAGTAAAAGAGCAATTTGGAAACATCTATTAACATTTTAAAATGTATTTATTCTTTGACCCTGGAATTTTACTATTAGAAATTAATATCACAAAAAAAGAAAGAAATTTGTATTACAGAAAATAAAACACCTTCCAAAATGTGTAAAAATGAATGACCAAGGATGCTTATTACAGCACCATTTGTTGTAGTAAAAAACAAAATAAAAAACCCTAAAAACCTAAATATTAGGAAGTGACTGACCAAATTAATGATATAACTAGATAAAAATGCTCTTCAACCCTTAAAAATAACACAAAAAGATATCTAAGATACACTGGTAGGTGAAAAAAGCAAGTTGCAAAGCAATATGGATACGATCCCACTGTGTCAAAAAATATTTAGAAAGATGTTAAACAGAATATGCATACCATATAGTGTGCAAAAAAGTAGGAATTTACAACAGACTTAGCAGTGATTGGATTTTGAAGAATTTTGTTTTCTGCATAAGAATTTATTGTTTTTACAGTACAATAATATTTTTGTATCCAGTATAAAATGTATTTTAAAAAACCACCCCCATAGCCAATATACTACTAGGCTGAAAGAACAACTCTTTGTTAAGAATCAAATTAGTGGTTGTAGGATTAAATTAAGAATTCATACGACAAAGAGCCATGTCATCTCACTCACACCCATTTCCTACTCTATAGGTTTTTTTTCCTTGTAAGCAAAAGTGCTCTAAATTGTAGTTCAAATAATAGTATAGGATCAAGCCAAAGGCTTTGCAAAATGGCCCTCTCTCATTGGTGGTGACATGATAGTACCATGTAGAACTGAATGTAATGCCAGAGGGTAGGAGGGGAATCAAAGGATCTTGTCAGTGTTCTTGCTTGGAATCCCAAGTTGGGGTGTTCACAGGTTTGCATAGGCTCTAGAGGGCCTAGAGAGAAGGTGGATCCAGGTTTTGCAGGACCTAAAGCTTAAACAGGTTTGATTTATTGCTAATGTTCTATCCTGATGAATTGGCGCCGAAGTCTGTAGGAATATTCTGGAAATCCACAGTTACCTCAGGACAGCTGCTATTTTACCTCCATACAGAAGTGACTGTGAACAACATAAGCATATCCCTCTAACCCAAACATACCCCCAAGACATATTCTCTTTTGCTGGATGCAAAGATGGCCATAGCCACTCCAGGGGTACCTGACATCAACAGAAGGGGGAGTGGAGACAGTGGTCTTAATTGATGGTCTCATTGTAATTAAAATGTCTTACTTCTGCAAATTTTACATCAACCTTGTAAACATGTGGCTAGGGCTCAGTAAGTGAGGGGTCCTGGCGCTGAAGTGCTGTCATTTCACCACAAATTCACCTCTGCTCTGGGCCTCCCTCTCTCTGCATATATTTTGCCATAGATCCAAAAAAGATGACAAGGACAAACACTATCCCTAGAGAAGCTCAATATACATGGCACTTTATTCTGTATCAAACACCAACACTTAATCCTTTGGGAAGTGTCAGGCTCGTCTCCCACAAATACAGGAGGATGTTTGAACGTCACGGACTCTGCGATGCAGATCTACCCAGTGGACCTGAGGCATATGTTAGATTATCTCTGGGAGTTCTCTGAGGCACCAACACCTATCTGAACAGGTACGGTTAGTCCAAGGGTCTCCTGCTGCCGCCCAGTGTTTCCTGCCATTTCCTTCCTCTTGTCAAAATCTGCCCTGAGGGATAACAAAACATAGGAAATTATTTACATTGAGGACGAAATGGTAATGTTCAAAGGATTTTGCTTCCTCACTGAAAATGAAGGACAAATTCCTCACCTCACGCTGCAAAGGTTAAGGACCTTCTCAGCCCTGTGTGGGATGGATATGCTCACCACTGGATAGTCAGGAGAGCAATAAGGTCCAAGCTCAAAGAAAAAGCATCCCCAGAGTTCCCTGGACATTAGCAGCTTTTTCTTCTTCTACAGAAATGTACCAAATGTCTTCTCACTTCTATTGGTATCACTCATGATAGCAGCAAGTAGCACCCTAAATGCTAGGGGATATTTGATCTATAATATATACTGATACATACATATCTATGTTTTTAACCTTAGGAAGAGGGTCTCCAAACTTCTGTGTACTTCTTGGCAGCCTCCATTCATTCAGATCCGAGGCATTGGGAATGCCATACTGAGCAAACTAACTAAACTGCTCTTAGGGAACTTACAGTCTAGTGGAGAAGACCAATAATTAAACTTTCAAATACATGGGCAAAGAGCATGCTGGAGCACCTGAGAGAGGTATTTAGGAAAACATGGGCCATCAGGCAAAGAGGTCTTCCAGAAGTAGGGATATCTAAACTGAGACCTCTGCAATACAAGCAGACATTCACTAAGGGAAAGGGTCATGGTTGGTAGAGATGGGGCCTCAGGGAGATGGAGCAGCCTGAGCAAAGGCCCAGAGGCCAAGTGAATGGAACACATGCCAGGAACTGCAAGGTATGGTCAGAATCTAAAGTATATGTGGTGGGAGGCAGGAGAGAAGGTTTGAGGAGGTAAATAACTAAAAAGAAGGCTGGAGAGATTAGGAGGAGCAGGATGTCGGATCAAAAGGGCTTTATAACTCATGTTAAGGAACTCAGGCTTTCTCTTCAAGACGCAGAGGAGCTTTGAAAATTTTTATTTTTAAAAGATTTATTTATTTATTCATGAGAGACACAGAGAGGCAGAGACACAGGCAGAAGGGAGCGTGATGCAAGACTTGATCCCAGGACCCCAGGATCACGACCTGAGCCAAAGGCAGATGCCCAATCACTGAACCACCTAGGTGCCTCAACTTTGGAAATTTTTAAATAGGAGAGTGATATGATCAGATTTGCATTTTAGAGAGACCCCTCTGGCTGTAGTGTGGAGAAGAGATTATAGACACAGTGTGGGAAACAA
Organism: Canis lupus baileyi; assembly: GCF_048164855.1. Taxonomy (NCBI): domain Eukaryota; kingdom Metazoa; phylum Chordata; class Mammalia; order Carnivora; family Canidae; genus Canis; species Canis lupus. The sequence goes on along the minus strand of NC_132839.1, from coordinate 15,211,709 downwards.
ATGTGGATCGTAAAAGAGGGAGTAATGGAGAAGAGTGGAGATAATGAGCTCAGTTTTAAACTAATTGATTTTGAAGTATCTATGGGATGTCCCATTGGAGGCAATTCAGTGGTGAGTGGCCAATATGACCTGGAGCATGAGAGAAATATCTAAACTGAAGATCTAGCACAGAAACAGTAATGGGACTTATGTACGGGGAAGAGACTACCTGGGATTGGGGGGAGTGGCAGAACCTAGAAGTTTCCAGGTGACCATTTGAGGACAGTAACAGTGAAGTAGGAGAGGAAGAATCATCTTTTGAGGATTTTAGTCTTCCCTGTGAGTTCCTGCTAGCAGATGGTGTCAACTTGGAGTTCTTCCAGTAATGCTTTCAGATTCAGCATTATATCCTCACCTATTGAAGAGGACCCTGTCCAAAAGTGGGCGTATTACACAATTCAGTAGAATAGTTGTAAGTGCTCTCGTGACTACCCTTCCAGCCATAAGATAAACGTGTTGCATCTTCTCAGATGCAGAGAGGGTGGTGCCCCAGAGAGAGGCAGGATTGTTGTCCGGAAAAATATTGGATTGTTTTGACCTCTGCCCAATTTGGCATTTCCTTCTCCAGGGGATTAGAGTCACACTCATTTGTCATAAAGACTTGTTATTTAAGATCTTTCCCTTAATATACAGTCATGAAATTTCCTAACTTCATAGACTAAATTTTCCATAAACCCATTCCTTGGTTTGGCTACTTCATTTTCAGGTATTTAGGTGATAAATGTTGTGGGTAAAAAATGACTGATCTGTTCAGCAGTGTGTCAGAAACCAGGTCCTCTTTTACAGACTCAAAAGACACAAACTGAGAAAACAGAAAAATAATCCAACATCCATGCTGAGAAATCTCGAGTTGTGGGGTCTGACAGGCCTTAGTTTAAAACCAGTGTGCCACCAGTTACTATCTGTGTGACTTTTGATATGTTCTCTAACTTTGAGGTCTTAGCTTCCTTAAAGTGGGGATAATAATACACCCACCTTGTAGGTCATTGGAAGAATTAGAAAAATGCTGATTGAGCTATTACCAATTATCAGAGATATCTCTAAGCACTTTACCTGGATTAAGTTATTTAATACTTCAAAGAGGTGTCTACTATTAAGGCACAGAGAGATTAGGTGAATTTTGTGAGGTCACACCATTTATCAGAAGTGCAGCCAGAATTAACTCTTTAGTCCCAAGAAGAGCTCTTAAATATTCTATTATTTCCCTAAACATATGTAGACCACCTAATGTAGTATCTGATACACAGTAGGCACTGTGCTTGATAATTGGCACCAATTAATAATAATAAATAGAACTTTTGATCTTGATGGGGAAGACAAGTTCCATCCAGAGTTTCATCCAACTCTGATTCAGATTAGTATCTAAAAATACTTGAGTTTATAAAGGTCCTTTGCACTACATATGAGAAGAAATACCTGGGCTTGCAATAATTCTAGCAATGGACCTACGTAGAAGTACAAAATATAGATTTCTCCTGGAACAAAATTATAATGAGCAAGTATTTCTCTATGTTAAAAGCTTTTCTTTCTCTTGTCTCTGGGGAGGGAGGCTAACATAATGAAGAAACATTACGGACATTGACTGGAGGTGGGCAAAGTGCCGATGCCAGTGTGCAGTGAAGTATATTTCCTCTGTAAGTTCTGGCCATCAAAGCAAACCCAGTAGCCATTACTGTCAAGTAAAAGTCATCCGTATCCAACTACCAGATGCTTCTCCAAAAAATAATACACTGCTTTCACAAGGGAGACATTCATAGATGGACTTCAAATGGGTGGGGCCTTTATGGAGCCATGTGAATGGTGGTGGACAAACCTACTTCTGCAACTCAGAACAACTCCTATATCTAGGAATCTATCTAGTCCTTATGACTGAATTCCATTGGTTGGCACTTAAAGGCTTTCGAATATTCACAACACCAATATAAAACCCTCAGAGAGGAAAAAAAAAACACACCCAGGAGTTTTATTGACTACCTCCTCTGCAGGGATTAGTTGACAATTCAGTGAAACGAAATCTTTAAAAGCCAAGAAAGTGCTAGGTACCTAAGACATGTGGAGGACCAAAAGACAGTTAGTGGAAGAAAGGTTAATAATGCCAAAGAGAAAACCAAGGTTTGGCACTTGTGACGTTACCGAGTGCCAATTAGTTCGCAGTCGGTCTCAGTTTCTATTAAGTTCAAAATCAAACAAGGGTGGACTATTCCTCCTTTTTGCATAGATGTAAATTTGCAAATTAGCTGGGGGCGGGGGGATAAATTTTCCAAGTTAGTCTTTTGGAAGCGTTTCCTGCCACCTACGGTTCTTTCTAGGTGGCACTAGGTGAATGGCAGTATCAGAATACAACTTGGCAGGATAAGGGAGTCAGTCCCAAAGACACATATCTCAAAGCGTTGATATTTCTTTGAGGTGTCAGCAGTTATTAACGAAATTAGACAAAAGTATAGACAAAAGTATTGGAATTGATCTTGGGGGCCTGATTCTATTAAGAATATAGAGAAAGTAATCTCTCTGAGCTCTCTATAAAACGAGGATAGTATCTACCGTAAAAAAAAAATGATGGGAGACTTACATGAGGTAATGGTGTGAAGAGCCTGGCACATAGTAGGCACTCTGTCTATCCCAGCCTGTGCGTGCTTGGTCACTGAAGCCCTGTTGGGCAATGATTACCACTTCACAGGCACAGAAAGTTCCTCTGCTGAAGCAAACGACAGTGCCAAGATGCTCTGCAATGCTGGATCTTATCTGGCTTTGTTAGAAGCTACTTGATTTGCGTGAAAGCTTATTCCTGCTTAGGTATTTTCCAATGTTCACAAAGTATTCACCACTGCTTATCATAAATCTGGTTCTAGTGAGTTAATAAATCATTCTGAGCCTCATTCTTGGACAGAGAGGCCGTCCAACTTTGTATAAATAGCACTTGTTCTGAGGCATTATGAGGTTGGCCTCAGGCAACTCAGAAATAAATACCGAAGCTGCTCATGACAATATAAATTTGCCTTCTCAGCAGTATATTTTCCCTCTAATCTCCTCCTTTGCACACGAAAAATCTTCTGCTCCATCTGGCTTTTCTCTTGTGCCCAGAAACACATAACTCAGCCTGCAAAGAGAGAACCTTTATCTTTTTTTTCCCACACCACCTGACTTTTTAGGCTAATTTCCAAACTTTTGGAGCCAGCAAGTAATCTTTTTGTAAAGACTATTCGTATACTATTTCTTGATCTATTCAATAGAACAGTTAAGGTTAGAACCTTAAAACCAGTATATAGTGGTTTTCCCTACAACAAAACAAAACACCCTTCCAGTTGCCTGATATTAAACCATGTGGCTTATTTTCTCCATAGAAAAAGCAACCACCATAATTCTATATGATCGAAAGGAAGGAAATGGCATTTAAAAAGGCAGGGTCTTAGAAACTCAATATATTTAAGCCACCTGGGAGTCAGATAATCAAACAATGTGCTCATTTTATTTAATGTGAGTGTTCTTTCTATGTGAAGTGTGATGATTTGGCACGCAGGAGGCACACGTAATTACATTCAACCATTCATAGATGCTGGCTGCCACTAAAATATTCTCTGAGTGTAGGTTTACTTTCCTTCTCAGAGTCTTAACACCTAGAACTGATTATTTATTTATTTATTTATTTTACAGTGGAGGCTTCTTTGGAAAGGGGTTCTATCCTCAGGTTTGTTAGCACAAGAGGGCCTCCCCACTGCTCCCCCTTACCCCTGCCCCTGCTTAGTGGAAACCAGAGCTGTCGCTTCACAGGTGCTGCACCAAGCAGTTCTGGTATTTTGCTTCAGCTCATTTTGGACCTAGAAAACTTTGGTGACCTTAGAATAGCAGAACACTGACATTAGAAATCTAGCTCAAGGCCCTGACTTTACAAATGCACATAAAAATTAAAGGCCAAGACAGAAGACTTAGCAGTTACATACCCATTCGACATTGAAACCCAGATTGAAAGACACCACTTAGGTTTTGTGAGTATAATTTAATTATTTAATTATTATTTAATTCTTTTAAAGAGAACGAGAAGAAGTACTTGATCAACTAGGCGATAGTGTACTGTAAGCAGCATGTTAAGTGAGAATACTTCAGATAATGTTACAGAAATAAACAGCCACATATTCTTAAGAGTCAAATACTCATGACATTTATATTTTCACAGTAACTCTTTTGAGTAAGTCATCATCTTTATCTGTCCCCTTTTTGGCAACAATTTAAGAGGATAATCCCCAGTTTCAGTGATCTAGTGAAATTCAAATTCAAAGGAAGGTGTATTCATTTTAACGATATACACAATGAGCAATGCATTAATTTTCTCTGCTGCCATAACAAATTACCACAAACTTAGCGGCTTAAAAACAACATAAATTTATTATATTACAGTTCTGTAAGTCAGATGTCTCCACATGGAGACATGGGTCCAACATGTGTCTCCGCAGATTACAATCAAGGTGCCAGCAGGGCTGCATCCCTTTCTAGGAACTCTACTGGAAAAAAGTTTCCTTGTTTTTTTCAAGTTTCTAGAGCCTGCCTTTATTCCACGAATGGAACCACCTTCCTCCATCTTCAAAGTCAGCAATGTTGAACCTCTAACCCTCCACTGTCACTCTCAGAAAGGCTCTCCACTTTTAAGGACTTCTGTGATTAAATTAGGTCCATTCAAATAATCCAGGATAATCTCTTCATGTCAAGGTCTATATTGCATAGCCCCTTTGCCACATATTCACAAGTTCTGATGATAAGGGCATGATACCTTTGGGACCATTACTCCGTCTCCCATATAAGCAAAAATAGTAAGATAAACAATTTTTTTATTGCTCAGCCCATCTTCTCTCCAGAAAAACTAATATAATTTAAATGTTTTTGTAATAGGTACTACATACAGGGGAAGTAGTGTACAGCCTGAATGAACTTTTATACTGATTCAAACTCAGAAGAGACAATGACATGTAGAGTATTTCAACACTCCAGTGATATAATATGAAACCCAACCTATTCTCTCACTATTCTTCTATTTTCCAAGGGATATTCCAATTTTAATTATCCCTCTCCTGCTATCATATCCTTTCACTAAAACAAATTGGTATTTTCAGTTATAATTTGAAAATATAAAAAAAAAGGATTTCAAATGTTTTATAATAGCTGCTTGTTAAAGAGATCCTATTCTTAAGTTTCCTCAAAACATTTTAAGGTCTAAAGATAATTTAGCATTTATTTTAAAAAATTATAGTGTACAAGATATATTTTAAGTACATTAGAATTTAAACCACTGCAATTCAAAAAGTTCCTTTTAATCAGCCCCAAAGAGGAAAAATCCATTATTATAGAGCAAAGGGACAGCCAGACACCTTGAGTGGATTTTTCAGTGCCATAGACCTTAAGTGATTCTATTTTCTAAACCAAAAATCAAGTATACCCTCTAAATAAGGGAATTTTCTGACGTTTTACCTTCTCTGTATAAAAAGTCTTAAAAATAGATATATGGCAAGATTATTGTATTTGTATCTGATACACAAATATATCTTTTAATGTAAAAAACAAAAACAAAAAAAACTCTCTTGCAAATTGACACTTTATAACCAGCAGCTGAGTACTACAAATGGGAGTCTGAGAAGCTTTCTATCCATTAGCAACTAACGTGGAAGAAAGGAAGACCTGTAGAGAGACAAGGGTCAACTATGCCAAAACAAAGTTTCACATTTTTTAAAGTGTGCAAAAAATGAAATAGATCTGCAAGCCCCTCTGACTCATACATGAAATATGCTTCATTTTTGTGTTCCTGTAAAATATCCCCAAAACAAGTGTCAAGATTTTCTATGAGGCAACCAATTATGTATCTTTTCATATTTATATATTACATATTAGTAAATATTTACCTAACTAATGTTTCAGTTTATTTTTTTAATGCTAGTTTAGGTAACCATATCTTTTAATTCCCTTAATGCAGAACCTGAGTATTTCTGTCCAATCTTGTTCGGTATAGATTCCCAAATGAAAGAAAGTCAACTCCTTTTGTAAACTTAATAAATAGCACAGCATTTTAAACTAAAGTGTTTTTTTTTTAATTATCCTGACCGTAAATTAATGCAAGGGACATTCGAGAAATATGACAAGTGATCCCAAATAAATAGACTGTGTTCTAAACGTTTACTCATTAAGCCGAAATATATTTTTTCACAGAAAATGATAATCAGATACTTAGCTGGAGTATAAACATCTAATTCATCAATAATAGCCAAACGGTGGATAAAAATGAGCAAAAATGCACTATAATTCTCAAAACAAAACACCTAATATGAATGCCAAATATTGATACTTCTGGGAATAATTTTTATGTAATTTCTCTAAACTTACATATAAAAAGAAGGGAAACTTTAGCTACTTTAAAATTCCTAGAATCTGATAATACTGATGCCTTTTCAGTTTTTCTTTGCTTTAAGCATGCTGTTTAGCACTATTCTCCTTCACTTACTAGGATTAAATGACAATGTTTAAAACACTTAGCATAGGTCTAGCATGAAGTAAGCGCTGTAAAATCATATATTTATGATTTCAGCCTCAAAGTAACTGGGCAGTAATTTTAAGAGAAAGTAACAAAAAAGAAGACGTGTGTACATCCATCCAAAAAAGAATTACCTGAGATGGTATTAACTATTGTGTTTTTGAACCTTCCTTTCTAGAAAAACTGGGTCTGAGGTCCCCAGAAGCCAGAAATAGGCATCGTAGTCAAAAGGTCAATCCTTGGCTCTGAAGCAAAGGCTAACCAAGTCCACACTGTAGGAGAAAGTAATCTTATAAAGCAAGGAACACCCTAGAAAGCAGATGGGAAACAAGAAGTGATTCATAAGCACTTGAGCAGATAGATCCAACTCATTCTGGGGTAAAGTCTAAAGTGCTTCTTGGAAGGAGGAGGGCATGGGCACCAGAGAGGCACAGGCAACCTTTTGCAGCTCATCTCTGGCTAAGTACGTGGGCCAGGCTGTTGAAAGCACTGAATCAGTTTGACAATTGTGAGGACAAGGAAGAAATGACCATAGAATTCTATGACCATAGACCACAGACCATAGAAATGACCATAGAAGAAATGACCATAGATCAAGTGCTTGATCTTGTTAAAGAACAAGTAAAAGGAAGAATCATCATTGGATCAATCCAGTGGTTCACCAGCCTGAATGAACATTAGAATCTCTTAGGCATCCCTTATAATGCAGAGTCCTAAGCCCTTATCCTTAAAGATTCTGATTGCATAGGTCTGAATGATGATAATATTCAGCCAAATTTCGGAATTCACTAAATTATAGTTGTTCAACAGATTAACCTTTGGAGTAAAATTTAATTACAGAATATAATCAACTTATATAATCTCGCAAAATAACATCATAGAGGTCATTTAGAAAAATTACATACATAAATTGTACAACCACACATTTTCATACAATATATGTAAATATCTGAAAATATTTTTTAAAACCATAAATCCAAGGTAAGCAACATACAGTTTTTTCAGATATATAAAAGGGTTTTTGAAAAACTAAAATAGGTAAATGTGCTTTCAAGTTTTAAAATTTGAACTTAGAAATTATATCTGATATTAATACTACAAAGAAAATAAGACTATTTTTTATTTCAGAAAGTTCAAGTCTTTTTATCATAATTGAAGAAACTGCATGATCGATTAAACACTGTCTGCATTATTTTCCAAAATTTTCCATTCATTTTTTTAATGCAGCCATACACCTGAGTGTTTTGAATTCTCTAAACATATCCATTAGCAGTCTAAGATTCATGAACATTAACATTATATTTCTTCAACAGAATCTGAGATGAACCACTAGTAAAATAGGCTATGAGATTATTTAGATGTTATGAGTTGGTCTGCTAAACTCTAGAATTCAAAGAAGGAATTAAATCCTTCAATTTATTTTTTAACATAAAATTCTGCACTGTGCTAATCTGCTTTTGCATATTATTTGGAAAATGGCTATTAAGGCTTTATTGTAAAGGGGTACAAAAAATATATTATGCACAATGCAAGACGGAGAAAAGAATGGTTTTACAAATTACTGATGAATACCTAAGGGAATCATGTTTCCTTTCATTATGGACTTCTCAAAATCAAACATATTTTTCAAATTAAAGTTACATTAAGAGTTTCTGGAAAACTAAATCCCTAGTTTAAGAACTTAAATGTCTTTAGATTTAAAATAGGAACAGATGATTATAACTATGGTTTTTTAAAATGTTGCCTTGGGGAAAAGTCTTGATTCATTGATTTTTCTCTAATAACTTATTCTCTGCTTGCTTACTATAAAATAATGTACTGTTACTGTGAGGACAATTTCTGATTCAATTCCAATGCTCTTGTATCTCCATGAGTTTTGGCATTGTTTACCAGCACCTATGGGAAATCACATAGAGGAATATTAGTATTTTGTTTATTCATGATAACTATTTAAATTCATAGAAGCCAAGTATGCCAGAGACAGCAAGCAATATCAAACAACACAAGAAAAAGTGGCTATGTGCAATCTTTTCAGTCATTTTTTCTGAAATAAACTGTTCAGCCAAAGCCAACATCAAAAATAAGTATAATTTATTCAAATGCTCAATTAGTATAGATGTAACATTTTGACTGTTACCTTCATCAGCACTGTATAAAATTCAGTGGTCACTTTGTTTACAGTACTGTCAAGTCTAAAACCTTACCCAAAAGATCACTTTATATACCGAACTGTGCAAGTGATACTCCTCTCCTTTAAAACTAAAGCTTAGTTAGAATTGAAGTTCTAGATTCTAGGCTCTATCCAGAAGCTTTGCAAGGTTTTCACCAATATCACAAACTAAAAGATTGACTGATTGATAAGATTTTATTTATTTATTCATGAGAGACAGAGAAAGAGAGGCAGAGACACAGAGGGAGAAGCAGGCTTCCTGCAGGGAGCCCGATGTGGGACTCGATCCCCGGACCCTGGACCAAAGGCAGACACTCAACTGCTGAGCCACCCAGGCATCCCACAAACTAAAAGATTTAATTTTGGGTGTTCATTCGACTACTAAAACTTTTTGGTTGTTAATTTTCAAACATGTGAAGGGCCTGAGATTTTGCCCTACTTGTAAGCTAACAAGTTAGCCTGGACAGTTTCATGGATACTGCCAAAAGACACAGTTCTCCTGGATCAGAGACAAAGGTCTTTACCACTCATGGTACAACAAACTGCATGAGCATCAAGACATTTATATTTATTCCCCTTGGTCCCTAAGACTCACATGGGTGACATGGATAGAAGTATATGGATTCCCACAACCATACTGGTTTGCATTACAAGGGAAGAACCCTGCGCCTAGGAGATTTTAATCTTTTATAATAGGCCTACCCTTTGCTCTGGAGGGAGACACTTAGGTATGTCTCCCAAGGCTCACTATAAAAACATTCTTGAAAAGACAGTCTGGAACAAAGAGCAGTCAGGCCATCTGCTCACAAGATGTTTAGAAATGCAAGAAAAGCATGGAGGACTGTCTCCAATATTCATATAAATTCTAACGTTTTGGTTTGCAATATGTTAATTATAGTGCCTTTCTCCAAGCATTGTTTCTGTTAATATTTCTTTAATATTGTAAGTTTCATTGAAAGGTAAACAGTATTTCAAATGCTTTAGATATTTAAAAAGCTCCTCATTAATATTCATTGTATTTTGTAAATTATAAACTCAAGTTATGAGAATCTTAAACCAGTATGTGTTTTACATACTAAATCTTTTTAAGAGGGATTTTATTTTATTTTTTTAAAAGATTTTATTTATTTATTCATGAGAGACACAGAGAGAGAGAGAGAGACAGAGAGACAGAGAGACAGACAGGCAGAGACAGATAGGCAGAGGGAGAAGCAGGCTCCATGCAGGAAGCCCGACGTGGGACTCAATCCCAGGTCTCCAGGATCAGGCCCTGGGCTGAAGGCAGCACCAAACAACTGAGCCACCCAGGCTGCCCCTAAGAGGGATTTTATATATATATATATATATATATATATATATATATATGTTTATTTGTTTAGATACCAGAGCTACCCTGTGAGGAGCAGAAACTGTCACATACATCTTATGGAAAAGACAAAAAGTAAAATAATACTTCCAAAGATAGTATCAAGATCCCATTAAATCCTGCTACTTCCAAATCTATCCTATATATTTGCCTCCAGTGCAAAGGTCATATAAAATACCATAACCAGCACCTAGCACCCTTCTCTACACTTTCTTATTCTACAAGGCACATTCAGAGAATGTATTCCCTACAGGTTAAATAGTGTTTCTCAATGAGGGGGAATTAGTGGTATCATTTGGCACATTTTTGGTTGTCACAGTCAGGTGCAGAGAGGAGGACAGTGCTACTGGTAGCTAGTGTTTAGGGTGGCTAGGAATGCGCTAGATATCCTACAATGCACAGGACAGGAACCTTCACCCCTCTTCCAACAAAGCTCCAAAATGAAATATTGTGAATAAAATTAATGCCTTACATCAATAAGCTCGTAGTCATTTTTGGCATGTAAGTGTCTCAGTAGATACCAACGTGCAGTTGATACTATAGACTTGGGATACCCAGGCTGATATACCACTCTTTCCAAAAGTCGCCGAGTCTCTCTGAAAAAGATACTTATGTTTAATCCAAAGCATCTAAATTAACCTAAGATATTTCATATACTAGTCTCACACACATTATCTTTCTCTTTCTTTTGCACACATGGTGCTGATTCCTTCATAAAATTTTTTTTATAGAATAAAGGTAATAAAAAAAGAATAAAGGTAATAATAATGGCTAATATTTACTAAGGGTTTATCATGTGTTGGGTACTATACTAAGTGTTTTATACATATGGTCACATTTAATATTTGCAATCTTATAAGGTTGGGTTGCTGTTACTATTCTCATTTTGTAAGTAAGTAAATTAAGGTACATTCCAAAAAGAAGTGGGGGAAAAATTCTTTTTTATGAGCACTTCTGAGTACTCTACCTCTAATCTTTTTGGAAAACAGACTGAAAACAAATCCATAAATATCAAAGATGGTCTACAGCAGAGTGAAAAGTGTATCAGGCTTTTTAATTTTAGTGCATGCTTTAAAGGATATGTACAATATGTGAACCTATGTAATAACAGGCTGATTTACAACTGTGTTCTAATTTTTTCTTTCCTTATTTACTAACATCTATGACTCCAGAGACTTTCATACTTACAGAAACAAAACAAATTACGGTTATTTCAAGAAGGGCTAAACAGGAGGATCGTGTGAGTAGTTTGAAGCAGAAGCTAAAGAACTTGTCTTGAAGATGCTTCTACATACAAATCACATAGTAAGCACAACGGTTTTTCCTTTGAGTGTCAATTTGGACTGATTTTTGGGGGTGATAAAAATTATGTTAAGTGCTAACAGATTACAAGGATGTGGAGGTTAAGGCCCTCTAAGTCACCTACGCTGAAATTCAGCAGAAAGAGTTTCATTAAAAAGTATAAATTATAGCCTAAAACATTTATTGGTGAAATCAGCCACACAAAAAAAAACTGATCAAAAGTAAATCAATAATAAATAGTGCTGGAATTGCTGATTAGTCATAGGTCTTAATTCCTCCTTCACTTAATTTTGGGATGTTGAGGTGATCTTTGCCACATATTTATATGTATTAAGCTTTATGTCTACAATACCAATCCTGTTCTAGTAACGTATGCTCCTAAATAACTATTTAATTACAGTTGCCCTGTACTACGTGTAATATCCATTAAAGCTAGATATAATGCTCAGAATTTAAAAATATTCTTGCTTGTTTTTTCATCCATATGATCGTTAAGTAATTTTTTCAAATTTATTTCTAACTCGGTCCCCACCCTCCAAAAAAAAAAAAAATCACTAAAATTTTTATATTTTAATCTCCGAAGCTTTGGGTTTTTCTAGATATAAAAACCACATTACTTATAAACATATTTCTGTCTTTTCAATATTCATTACTTTTTTTCATAGCTTAGTACCTTTCAAACTTCAGTCAATCTAGCCTTGAACTTCAGTCTTTTGGATTTTGTTTCTAGAATCCACATTACACTGTTGGTGCATCCTAACACGGTAAACTTCTAAAACCTTCTTCACTTGAAATGCTGTCATGCCCCATCTCTCATATTCTGTATCTGTGTACCAAATTATTTTTTGTAAAACAAATATAAGACTTTATTTTCTTTTTTATTTGGTTACTAGAAAAGCCTTTCCAAAGTAGGAACAGATATATGAATAACACCAAGTTTATTAAACTAACTCTAAATCTTCGTTTCCCAGAGGAACTGAAAATAAAGAAAAAGAAACATTTCCAAGAAAAAGAAAGGGGGGGGGACAAGAATTCTTCATACCTTGCCCCCATTTTGCGGTTGAATTGTAACAAAGCTTGTAAAAAGACAGCCAATGGACAAAAGCAAAGTTTTAAGGCCTCAGTTGTAGCTTCTTGAACCAAAGATGACCAGTGATCATTGAAATTCTTAGCCTGGAAAAATATAAGACACATATTAAGTCGAGGCTTTTGACATGTTTATCTTAAAAGAATGCAATTCAACTCTCATTTATTAAGTGACTACTTGGAAGGTGATGCAAATGTAAATGCTACAGGAGCCATGATTCTACAAAATGATTATCTGACTCCTGCCCTTAAAAAGCTACAGAACAGGGCAGACTGGAAAAAAAAAAAAGGGAGGTTTCACCCAAATTACCACAAATTTGACAACTATTATTATTATTTATACATTCTCTGAAAAACCATTTATTGTGGAGCTCCTATGTACAAGACAGTGTGGTAAAGCAAGGATGCAAAAATGAACAAAACATGGCCCCTGGCCTAAGGACCTCTTAAATGTACTTTATAGTAATAGCACCAAAGCTGAAAGAATTTCCTAATCAACTTAAGTATCTTTGTCAAAAAGCTTAGTTAAATCAAATAAATAACATTGGGAACAGAACACTATGGCAAAAGCATGAATTAATTCAGGTCTATTTAGGGCAATTTCTTCTAATCATGTAAAACACAGAATGATAGTTTAACTTTTAATTGCAGAAGCAACATGCATATGATAAAAAAAAAAACCCTCAAACACTATATCAAAGGATATAAAATGAGAACTTCTTCTCTATCATCCCTTGAAGACCCCCAGTGCTATTCTCCAAAGTAATTGTCATTAAATTTCTTTTTTGTCCATGAACCACAAGCACGTGCACACAAACACGAAACATTTAGACATATATTCTTAAGAGTATATATCACACATACATATACTCAAATAGAATATCATACACTGGCAGTTTGCTCCCAAAAGCGCACATTAAACATTTATCCTAAAGAGTTTTCCAGACTAGTACTGAAGACTTCTAGATTAATATACCTAACTTGGTATCGAAAAACAGATATCAAATCAAAAATTACTAGAAGTCCTTCCTACAAAATGTAAAATTAAACTGAGAAAATGACTAAAATGTTAAATTTCTGGTACTTTTGTCACAGATGAGTACCTGGGTTAATTCTAACTTTATCAACAGGAAACAAAAATGTATATGCTGTCATAATTCAACTTTTAAATTGTGATCTTTGTTCCCCCCCACCCAAACTATGACAAATAATCTGCTGGAATCTATGGGTTTACATTACTCTTATTTCCATCAAAAACCCAAATATAAAATCTATGAGGAGGCCACACGAAAAGGTGATGAAACAACAGAAACTCAACAGAAAGCACTATCATCTTAAAGAAAAATAAAAGAATCAGTTTTTCATGATCATAATTATAACATGATCTTACCATGCATACTTTTAAAGCAAGCAGAGCTAGTTTCAACAGACTCGACAGCTTCCCGCTCCAACTGCCCTGTTGGGATGCTACTTGTAGACTCTTTCTATAACACATCTCTGCAGCACCCATCATTCCTTGGGACTGATATACGTGTGCAAGCCACTGAGAAACAAAGAGAAAAGAATCAAAAATATTTTAATTTAGTACATAGTATGTACTAAACAAATTCAATGCACTTTGATGAAGTTAAAATTTTAATTTAATTATTGGTAAATTTGTACCCCAAAAAACTCAAAATTCATAGGTCAAGAAAGGAGTAGTTATCTTGCCAATTCTACCAGCAATAGCTTACTAGCCACACCCCTTGAAAGTCTTAAAGAGTCTTCTAAGATGGCAAGTTAGGAACAAAATAAAAATGGAATGTAAAAACAAATATACCATGTAAATACTAATCAAAAAGAAGTTTGTGTAGCTGTATTTACCTCCAACAAAGTAGACTTTAAGACAAGAAATACTAAGAGATAAAGGGAGCTGTTTCATAATTATAAGAATCAATTAACTGGAAGATATAATACTCCTATGTTTGTATTCACTTAATATAGACACAGAATTTATGAAGCAAAAGTTGAGAGAAATGAAAACAAAAAAAACCCCAAATGCAGAATCAAAGTTGGAGGTTTAACACCTATTTCAGCAATGGTAAAAGAAACAGACAAAAAGTTCAGTAAGGATATATAAGATTTAAACATAATCAACTTGACTTAAATGATAGATTTAGAAAACAATACTCTGGGCTGTTTAAGATTCTCTCCCTTCCACCCACTCCCCACATTCACTCTTACTTGCATACTCTCTCATAAAACAAAAACAAAAACACCACCAATAAAACAAAACCAAACAAAAAAAAACAGAAAAAATCCATATGGATCAAAGAAGAAATCCCAATGGAAATCATAAATATTTTCAAATGAATGACAGTGAAAACAATACATAAAATCTTAGAGGATGCACATATTGGACAAAGAGGGAAAATCTACAAGTTTCTATTTCAAGAAGCTAAGGGGGAAAAAAATCTAAATCTAAAGAAAGTAAAAATAACATACAGAAGAAATCAATGACATGTAAAGAAAGTATAATGAAGAAAATCAAAACAAAAAGCAGGTTCTTTGGGCAGCCCGGGTGGCTCAGCGGTTTAGTGTCGCCTTCAGCCCAAGGCGTGATCCTGGAGACCCGGGATACAGTTCTGCGTCAGGCTTCCTGCATGGAGCCTGCTTCTCCCTCTGCCTGTGTCTCTGCCTCTCTGTGTGTGTCTCTCGTGAATAAATAAATAAAATCTTAAAAAAAAAAAAAAAGCTGGTTCTTTGAAAAGTTAATAAAACTGCTTATTATCAAGAAAAAATTTAGAAAACACAAACTACCAATATAAGAATGAAAAAGGGAAAAGCATACAGATTTTCCAAACATTACAAAGAAGGTATCACGAACAACTTTATGCTGATAAATCTGAAATTAAGATGTGCTGAATAAACTCCCTGTAGTTCAACAAATGTTAAAGAAACAGGAAATCTTAATAGTCCTATGTCCTAAGAAGTTTTACCAGTAATAAAGAAAAGAACACCTTTTTTTTTGTTTTGTTTTTTGTTTTTTTTAAGAACACCTTTTCCATATAGAACATTCTTGGCCTAAATGGCTTCAATGGTGAATTCTTCTAAACGTTAAAGAAATAAATGTCACTCTCACACAAACTCTATCAGAAAATAAATAAAAGGAGAATAACAACATAGATACCAAAACCTAACACAGACCTGATGAGAATGAAAAATTACAAGCCATTCTCTCTCATGAATAAAGGTGTTAAAAATTCTTTAAAAAGTCATTAACAAAGTGACTTCAGCAATATATATAAAAAGGATAATATACATCATAACCAAGTAGGATTTCTTCTAAGAATGCAAGGTTAGTGTAGCATTTGAAAATCAATGCTGTCCACCACATTAACAGAATAATTAAAAAAGAGCCATTCTAATAGATGTCCCCCCAAAAGATCTGTTGAAACTGAACATCCATTCATGATAGAAAACAAATTTCTTTTACCAATATAGAATAGAAGAATACTTCCTTTATCTAATATATATCTCTCTCTATATATATATATCTTCAAAAAACCTACAGCAAACATATTTAATTATGAAATAGTAAATGCTTTCTACATCAGCTTGAGAATAAAATAAGAACATTCACTTATCTACCACTACTTCTATTTAACATTGTATTCAAGGTTCTAAACAGTGCAATATGGCAAGAAAAAAAGTCAATATAGAAATACTGGAAGGAAAACGTAAAACTTTATTATTCAGAAATGACAGAATTGTGTATACAAAAAACCTAAAATCATTTCGAAAAAAATAAGTGAATTCAGCAAGGTTGCTGGGGGGTCAACATATAAATATCATCTACATCTCTAAGTGTATGGAGCTAACATATAAGAAAAAAATATCATTTGTAATAAAACAAAAAATATCAACTATCTACAAATAAACACAAAAATATAAAAGACCTCTACAATGCAAATTGTAAAACATTGCTGAGAGAAATTTAAAACTTAAATAATTTGAAGAAAATACCACATTTATAGAGAAACTCAGTAATATTACTTTATCAATTCTCCCTAAATAAAATTACAGATTCAAGCAATTCCAATCAAGATCCTAGCAGGGCTTTTGTTTGTGGGGGAAGGAGGCAGGGTAATTGACAATTTATGTAACTGCAAAAAATCTAAAATGACTTTAGATACTTGAAGAACAAAAAAAGCCACAAGTCTTAATACTACCTCCACACATCAAAACTAATTATAAAGCTATAGGCAAAAATAAACGGATAATGGAAAAGAAGAGGGGAGCCCTATAAGACCCACAGATACAGTCATCCGATTTATAACGAAAGCATCACTACAGTTCAATGGGGACAGAATGATCTTTTCAAGGAATGATGCTGGGACAAATGTGATACACATAAGAAAGGAAGGAACCTTGATCTGCAACATTAACAAAAATTAATCCTGGATGGATCATATACCTAACCTGTGAAAGGTAAAACAAACATTTCTAAAGGAAAACAGAAAAGTATCTTCAAGAGCTTAAAGTAAGCAGAGCGCTTTTAAATAGAACATTTCTTTTTTTTTTAAATAGAACATTTCAATAAAGCATTTATCATTAAAAAATGGTAAGTTAGACTTCATTAAAACTAAGAACTATACATCAAAAAATATTAAGAGTGCAAAGCCAAAGTACATGATAAAATATGTGCAATACAAATACTCAAAATATGCTTCAATCCAGAAAATATAATGAGTAACAAAAATCAATTTAAAAAACAGCCCATGAAAAATAAAAGACACTTTATAGAGAGGATATCCCAAGGTTCAATAAGAATATGAAATGTGGCTCAACATCATTAGTTAGGAAAATTCAAGTTAAAACTACCACAGAATACCTACCTATCTACTGAAAAGGAAAATATTAACCACATCTAGCAATATTAGCAATTGGAATGCTCAGAATTTGCTGGTGGGAACATCAAATGGATAACCATTTTAGAAGACTGTTTGACATTTGGCTTATTTCCAGGTTTTAGCTATCATGGGTAATGCTGCTATGTCCGTCCTTACATATGTTTTCCGGTGGGTGATAAGGGATATGTATGTTTACTGTAGTAGATCATGTCAAACAATCTTCTAAGATGAAATTTTAAAACTATGACTGCATGAAACAACTAAATGAATCCCACACACATGACACTGAATCAAAGTAACCAGATGCAAAAGAATGTCTGTTTAAGTGATGTAAGTCAGAAGTCAGAATAGTGGTTTTCCCTTTTATTTGAAATAGGGGGAAATCAAAAGAGGCATGAGGAGGCAACTAGTTTACTGAAAAAGCTCCAAATCTTGGGATAGGTGGCAGCTAAAAAGGTATATACATAAATTAAAAATGTAAGGAGTGGTACTTTTAAGATTTTTATACTTTATCCTTTGTGAATTATATCTTAACAGAAACGAAAACAGATGCTATCTCTTAAGACTATAATTTATAATTAAAATTTATAATTTATCTTTTATAATTCCTTTATAATTTATCTTTTATAATTCCTTTATAATTTATCTTTTAATTTTTCCCTTTTAGTTTGACAAGGTATTTTTCTTCTTGATGAAGAATATGAAATCATGAGTCTCCATTTGACCTTAAATTATCTTAACTCTCATATGGCAAACTTTAAGACAGGGGAAAAAAGCACCATCTTTCTTCAATGATCAGAGTAAAAAGCAGGCTTAGCTTGCATAATCCAACTACTTTATGGCATTAGATAATCTTTTTAAGCAGAAACATCAAAAAGTTGTTATAATGAAAGATCAAAATGAAGAACAAATTATAGTAAAATAAGCTTCTATAAAATCAGCATCAAAAAGCCCCTTTAATACTCTCTCTGGAGCATAGAGGAAACTACAATAAACTGAATACAGTAATTACATGTTTTTTTTGTGTTTCAACATCAATAAGAATAAAGTACATATGATCATTATGTGTTTGACATTATAGATAACCAGAGTCAGCTAAAAGGACATTCTGCTGATTCAAGCATTCATAACTATTTCAAAAAGCACTAAATACCCATTAAAATCCTGGATATGGGTTACCTATATGGTAGCTAAAGAAAAACCACATAAATCCTCTCTAAAAGTAGAGTTAACACCATTATGACAAAATGTTTGAAACACTCCTTTAGTTCTCTTACATCAACCCCATGTAAAAGACAGTATTTTCAACACTATTTTAAATTGAGGGAATTCACAATCAACAATTTAAAAAGCTCTGAAGCAGTATAGTAGCAGATTCTAAATTAGTATTAAACTTCCTTAGTTTCCCTAATCACAATACAACATACTTTAAATTTTGAAAATGAAAGCTATATGGTAAGTTTAAAGGTAAGACATAAAATGGAGCATACCCCCTTGCCTTCCTCTAGTATCACTAAGTATTCTAAATCAGGACTCACGTAGGGAAACAGAGAAATTACCTGCCAAGCTGGAACAGAAGTTGAGTTGGACATGACTGTTTTCTGCAGCTCTTCAAGTACAGCATCTGGGAGAGGTTTTTGCGACTCCAGGAGTGGTTTACACTGAACTTGTCTCAAAAGCAAGATAACAGCTGGCTGATCAGGGTTACTTTTTAAATTCTAAAAATTAAACCCCAAATAGAAATATTTCAAATAGTTTCTTGAATATTAAGTGGCAATTAAGGTATTCTTCATGTTACAAGAAAAATGTGAATTTAACCTTTTCTTATTAAAAAATAAAGAACTGCAAAAGTAAAATAAATAAAACAATGATCATCTTGAGAATATCAAACTCCACACTTAAAATTGATAATACTATTATTATAGTTTATAAGACATTTATTTTAGACTTAGTTTGTCTCTTTGACTTGTATTATTCCCAGGTGATATCCTGAAAAACTTAAGTTCTGAATGTAAATAGGTGAATTAAACAAATAAAATCAACTGTGAAGACTAACACTATTCCTTATTGGAAGAAACTATGTAAGAAGAGCTATAATTTTTTTTCCTTTTTCAACCTCTTCACAAAGATATTCATTGGGATGTCCTTCTCTAGACACAGACTTCCTAAACACTGTAAGAGAAAAGACCCATTTGCCCATTTCCCTAAACCATTATTTATACACAAACCCCACACACATACAGAAATTTTACATATATGCGTATGTATGTCCTTCCATACACACACACACACATACACATTTAGGAAGTATATATACACACACATATACACATATTTGGAAGAAGTTTAAGAAAGTTCTCTAAACAAGTCTTCCACTGTTGTTTTAAACATTTCTTTCTTTATTGCTTGTCCCTTGATAACATACTTCTCTATTGTTTATTAAATCGTAGTCTTAAATGTATGTGATTACTTTCTTCTAAGAGGTTGGAACAAAGAAATGACAAGAAAAGAATCATAAAAGTATCCCTTATTCTGTTAGAGACAGCATACCAACTGTCAGTTGCTTACTAAACACTCAGAGTAATACTAATCTGTCCTGAATTTAGATGGAATTTCTTAAATAATAGAGAAAATTACTCTGCTCTTCAGAGACTTCAAACACTAAAGGGATCTTCAAAGATCCATTCTTCCTTCTCTATGAAATTCATCTTTAAAAAAAAAAAATTCTAGAAAGAAAATTCAATCTCCCTGGTAAGCTTTTACGAGAAAAGATGCTTTCAGAAAAAGTTATGTTTAAAACTCTCATTATCCATTAAATTATTTCTGATTACGTTTATGAAACTGATTCATTCAATATATATTTATTGAGCCCCTACTAGGTGTTAGGCAAGGCGCTAAGGATTGACATACAGAACCTATAATCCAGGTACGTAAAAGGTGTCTACTGAGTAGCTCTAGTCACCCCATTTACATCTCACTGTCTATGTGGTTCAGAGCTTTGGAAAAATACAGGGATGTTGGTAAATATAGCATTCTGAAGGCAGTAACCAGAACTCAAAGGAATATACGGCCTCTATAATGGTAACCCCCCCCACACAAAGAACTATTAAATCCTTGAGTTCTAGAGTCAGACAAATGTGAGTTCAAATGGTAACACTATCATTTTCTAGCTGGGAACTGTTATGCATATTACTCTCTCTAAGCCTTAGTTTATTCATTTATAAAAAGAGGATAATAGTAAATATTTATGTCATATATTCTTGGGAAGTTCAAATACAAACTGCTAAATGTACTGAGTGGCTTATAGGAAGTAATAAATGTTGGGTGGTGTCATTATTATCATCATCACTATCCTCACCACTACCACCATATGCCCTTTAAATAACGTGCATTCTATTTTTAATGTTATTTTCCAAGTAGGATAAGAATCATCCATAGAACTCAATGCTCAATTATACAATAATACCTTTGTGCAGAGGGCTTCAGCTTCAGATATTCTTCCTGTGTCTATCAGACCAGTGACAGCTTGGGAGAGAGACCACTTTTCAAGAGATTGGTTATAATCTTTAAGGAATTCTTTGTCTTTAACTGTTAACAAAAATGTCAAGGTTACTTTCTTCTGCAACTTATAAAGCGTTCTCAGAGGAGTAATTAGTTGCTAAGAAGTATTACAATTTGACTTATCATGCATACATAATTTTTAAAGCTTACCCATACTACAGGAATACCATAGACTATCCTAACTAATATGTGCCAGGTTTCTGAAAAGTTTCATGGTAGGAATATTTGTGGTCAAATAACTTAAAACTTTATAGACTCATGATTTACTTTAAAAAATCACTATCTACACTAATGCTAAAAATATCTCATTGAAAAAAATATGTACCGCAATATAACTGACATATGATAAATTACACATACCCACATATTCAAACTCTACGCTCAGAAGACTTTTGACATAAGCATACATCTATGAACCGTCACTACCATCAAGATAATGAACATAGTCATCATCATAAAGAGGTTCTTCCTATCTCTCTGTAATCACTTCTGTCATCAACCTACCTCTCCTCTTACCCCAGGCAACCTACATACATACATACATAAGCATACATCTATGAACCTACATACATACATACATAAGCATACATCTATGAACCGTCACTACCATCAAGATAATGAACATAGTCATCATCATAAAGAGGTTCTTCCTATCTCTCTGTAATCACTTCTGTCCTCAACCTACCTCTCCTCTGACCCCAGGCAACCATAAATTATTTTCAGACGTAATGGATGAGTTTGCATTTTCTAAAGTTTCACATAAATGGAATCATGAAGTATAGATTATTTGTCTGGCACAACTATAAACATGGTAAAATACGTTTCCAGATGTAAAGTGACTTTGCATTCCCAGGATAAGCCCCACTTGATTATGATGTATTGTTATCTTTTTTATGTGTTGTTGGATTTGAATTGCTATAGTTTGTTAGGAATTTCTGCATTTGCAGTTCAACAGTGTTCTTGTTAAAGTCTTGCCTGCTTTTGGTGACAGGGTAATGTTGGCCTTGTATAAGAAGAGTTACACCAACTTTTCTATTTTCTGGAAGGGTTTATATAGAACTGGCATTATTTCTTAAATATTTGGTAGAATTCATCAATGAAGCATCTGGTCCTGGAGTTTTCTTTGTGGGTAGATTTTTAACTATAAATTCAGTGTCTTTAATAGATACAAAGCTGTTCAGTTTATTTATTTGTTAAATGAGCTTCGTGTCTTTTAAGGAATTTGTCCTCTTCACCCAAATTGCCAAATTTAATGGTGTAAACTTGTTCATAAAGTCTTCTTATTAGCCTTTAAATAGCTATAATGACATTTCATTCCTGACACTGATACCGGTTTTGTTGGGTTTTTTCCCCTGATGTCTGGCTAAAGGCTTATCAATTCTATTGATCTTCTCAAAGAACTAGTTTTCACTTCTGTTGATCTTCTGTTTTCTCTTTCACTGATGCTATTTATTCTTTTCTTCTGCTTACTTTGAGTTTAATTTCCTCTTCCTTTTTCTAGTTCTTAAGGAGAAGCTGAGATCATTTATTTGAAGGCTTTCTTATTTTCTAACGTAGATATTTGATGCTAGAAATTTCCCTGTAAGCAGTGCTTTAATAGCACTGTAGAACTTTGAAATATTTTTTCCTCTTCATTCAGTTCAAAATATTATCTAACTTCCCTTATGGTTTGAACTGGTTTATTTATGTTATTTAGTTTCTAAAATTTGAAAATATTCCAGGTATTTTTCTGTTACTGGTTTTTAACTTAATTCCATTGTATAAAGACAAAATGCTTTAAACATGATTTGAAGTCTTTTCAATTTATTTAAAACTTTTTATGGCCCATGAGGTATGTGCGTAGATTTTCTGTGTGCACTTGACAATGCTGTTATCAGAAGTATTCCATAAATGCCAACTAGGTCAATTCAGTCGATAGTGTTGTTCAAGTCTTTTTATATCTTTACTGATTTTTTTGTTCAATTGTTTTGTCAATTATCAAAAGAAGAGTACTGAATCTCTAACTATATAATTGTGGATTTGCCTAATCCTCCTTTCAGTTTGTTAAGTTTTTGCTTCATACATTTTTCCACAAGTTTCTTTTATCCCACAAATTCTATGTGAAATACAAGGCAGGTTTTCTGTATTTTGAAGCTCTGTTACTCCGTGCTTAAATGCTTAGCACTGTTATGTCCTCTCAACGAATTGACTCCATTATGAAATGACTTCCCTTATTATTGGCAATATCCTTTGCTCTGAAATCCAATTTGTCTGAAATTAGTATTGCCATTCCAACTGTCTTTTGATTAGTGTTGGCATGGTATATCTTTTTCCATCTTTTTACTTTTTAGGCTATTTTTGTCTTCAGAGTTAAATAAAAATTTCTATCTCATCTGTGTTTCAAGCAGTAAATAGTTGTTTTCTATTTGTTTTATTTAAGTCTTTGTTCCCTTTTTCTCTTCTTTGAATTATTTTTTTAATCTCCTTTTATCTACTTTGGTGGCTTATTACCTTTAACACTACTTAGTACCTACTTTCAATTTTAAAATATTCACCTTTAACCTGTCATTGTCTACCTTTAAGTAATATTATATCACTTCACTTACAATATAAAAATTTTACAACAGAATATTTCCATTTCCCCTCCTGTTCTTTGTGCTATTGTGGTAGGGTGCTCTTTAAATAGTCAATTACAATTTAAAGAGATTTCTAGTGTGTCATCTGTGGATCTGTTTCTATTGACTGATTCATCTCATTATGTGTGGTATTCTTCTTCCTTTCTGCATGCCTATTAAGTTTTAACTAGATACCAGACAGACATTGTGAATTTTATCTTGCTGAATATTTCTATATTCCTATAATGTTCTTGAGCTTTGTTCTATATGCAGTTAAGTCTCTTGAAAATGATTTCACCTTTTCAAGGCTTGTTTTTAAGCTTTGTCAGAGGAGATCATTCATCCTTTAGTATAGAGCTAATTATGCTCACTACCTTTCAGCAGTATCCTTCTGAATACTTCACCCTGAATTCACCATGTGTAAATGCTTTCCTAAACTTACGTGAAGCAGAAACAGCAGATAACAGTGCCAAGTACAAATCCATTCTCTTTGGCTGAGTGTTGTTCACTAGAGCCAGTTTATCATCAGCATGACAGGCTGCCATTAGCCCAGCCCAGACAGCAGGATCACCTAAACATAGGAAGTATAGTCAGAGGCTTGTTAATATCAATATATCAGGGAAAAACTATAAAAAATGAGACTAAGAGTTTATAAATACCAAAAATTAAATTAAAAATAAATTGTATCTCCAGAAAAAAATCCACCTTCTTAAAGAAACTAATTTACACTTCTTTTCAGAAGACACATTACTATATTCATCCTTTAAGATTTGCCTTTTCTTCAAAATATAGCAGAGGATGAGAAATATCCTATTAAGCTCTTCCATGGGTGGTTAGCTCAGTTGTCTAGAGTATTGTGCTACTGTAGAAAAGTCAATTATGTTCATTTTCATCGGACACAAAGGACAAGTCTCAAAGAGACACTTATGGTCATCATTCAAACCCTGTACTAAAAGTTCAATCAAAGGAAAAGCAAGATAATACTATTTCTCAGTTCTTAAGAAAAGTTTGAGCCAAAGAAAAAGCTCAAGACAACTCCATTTACTTATGTTCTAACAGCCAAGGATGAAAGTTATTTAATCATTCCAAGTGAAGCAATTCTATGATTATATATCCCTTCACTGATTTGATTTTTCCTTCTTTCCTTCACACCTTGACAGCACCTACAGGGGCAGGGGGAAGCAGTGGACTGAGGTAGTTGTGAAAAGAAGGTAGGAAAGAATTTAGAACTTCGAAGAGTTATTTTTTGGTCTTTTGTAAGTCATATTTTGCAGGTTAATACTTGCATGGTCAATATCTTAGTCCTGCTACCCTTAAAAAAACAAATAACTTTGGGGTCCCTGGATGGCTCAGTAAGTGGACCATGCAACTCTTGATCTCAGGGTTGGGAGTTTGAGCCCCACATTGGGTGCAGAGATTACTTAAAAATAAAATCTTCAAACAAACAAAGACAATTTTAAAATCCCACAGGGGTGCTAGTCAACAATATAGTCATTTAAGCAAACATATTAGCTTAACTTTTATATTTTTTCTTATCTAACTGCTCCCTCCAATATATATTCCCTATCAAATGTCTGAAATGTATACCTACCTCACTTATACAGAATCAGTATTACTGCTAATAGTACAGAAATCATAGAAACATTAGGCAGATAAAAAATTTTTACAAAAAAATTAAATGCATATCTCTATATTATAAAATAATTCCTGCTCAAGGCAATGACTACCTTATTTTCAATAAGGTAATAAAGTATCTTTATGCAAATATTCCTTTCAGCCTGCTTCAAGAAATCTCTCTTAATAATAATCAAATAATATGCAAAAGTTTAAAATATTTTCTTAAAATTCCCTTGTTTATTTTAGAAAATACAAACCTTGTACCTGTAAGTCACAAACACACAACCAAAAGAATCTGAATTAATGAAATGGATTATATTATACTCACCTGGAGAAAGAAGAGCTGCTTTCTGAATGGTCTTTAGTGCAAGGTTTTTTTCAGTTTCTGCTGAACTGCTTCCCATGGCTAACTGATTTACTGCAGTGTACAGTAATGCCTTCTGCGTAAGAGAAAAAGAAGAGAGTTAACCACTTATCTTTATATCTCCATGACTTTCAAATTGACTAAAAATAGTACTGTATCAGGTATGATGTGACATCTTAAACCTAGGAAGAAAAATTATTTTACGTGTCACCAAAAATATTACTTAACAAGTAGGACATTTCCTTGGTACTGGAGAAAACTAACCTTTCCATGATTTGAATCCAAAATATGAGCCACATTTCCTGCTATAGCACCTCCCTATAATAGAAAATAATTATTTAGATGAATGCATAAACTTTCATAAAAATTAACAATGATAAAAATCTTTCCATTAAGTCATTTGAAAAGTTCAGTTTTATCACATTCACAACTTTTAAACTCCTGAAAGTATCAATTGATCACTGCTTTAAGAGACACATTTAGTATTTTTTTTGAAGTTCAGTGTTTTTATAAAAAATCTTTTCTACTATAATTTCAACTCTGCTTTTTTAAACTACCTATTAATGGTGCAAAAGTTACACAATTTTACACAAAACACAAGTAAATATTTTCTAACAATGTAAAAGACTGTGGAAGAAAGACTGGAGGAGAAACAGAATCCCAAAACTTACTTTAATATGGTTTTACTCCATGAAAATCTTAATATTTTAAAAATTTCTGTAGTTCTTAGTAAAATGAATACCCAAAGTTCAGAGCACCCTGAAGCTAATCACTGCTTCAATAATCAACTCAAAACTAAAAACAAGAAAAATATACACATCATAGTTTTTGTAAAATGAATTATGAAATCCTTAATTTTAAATTCAGTTAGACATTTTATCTGGAAAAGAAAGTGAATTATGCAAATGATTTCATTTTAATTCAAAAGTATACTGTTCTAATTTTATATTGAAATTGTATCAAAATGTTTTGCATATTATATTTAGCATATAAAGAATGCTAAAAATAATCTTTCAAAATATGTCAATATAAAACAAATAGAAGATGGATTAAAAGCGGAACAGAAAACAGCAGAGTAGAAGGAGGATTCAGGAGTTAAATCTGGGATGAGTCATCACCACAAATACTAACGGTGATTTTGCACAAGTTATTTATTCTCTATGTCTGAAATGTCCTCTATAAAATGGACATTAATTGTAGCTATTTCATGTGGTTGCTGGGATTAAATGACAAAATATATAGAATAGTTGGCACATAATAATTACTTCATTCTAGTAGCTAATAATGATGCTCTTCTAGGTTCTTTGAATTACCATGTGCAAAAACCATTAGGAATAACAAAATCAGACTCACATAGACTTCAGACAGTGGAATTATTAGATGTAGTTAAGTGTTCAAAACATATTAGCTTCCTAAATGGCAACATTATAAACATAACCTAACCACATAGCCATTAACATAATCTGTATGTATTTAAAAAATGTCCACCTACTTCTTTGTAACTTTCATAATGCCCAAAACAGTCCAATAATACATGAAAGAAACTCAATGTACTAATAAAATGACTAATGGAAAATCTGGTTAAGTAACAGAACTCATTTGCTGTATTAATTATTTCTCAGAATGATAATGCTAATACTACATTAAAAGTTATTTTATCAAAAAAAAATAATAAAAGTTATTTTATCTTTTTGTCAAAATTTAGAACATTACTCACCTTTGCACTTTGGTGAGTATACTGAGCAACTACTCGGGACAACAGAGACCAAAGAGCAGGATCAGCTGGGTTACTATAAAGATCATCAAAGTAAAAAGCTTAGAGATGGGAGTCACTTTAAACCATGGAAAGTAAAAGCAACCAACATTTTATTTAGTACTTAAGTTCAAAATCTTGTAGATGCCTAAAACAAGTTCATATGAATTATCTATGTGTGAATGAAAGTGTCTTAATTTTCCGAAAACATATCTTCCCTATATACCAAGAGTCCTTATGAAAATAAGAAGGAAAAATCAGCAATATGAGGATTACAAAGCCATGACATCTAATTAAGAAAAGCTAAGGAAATGTAATATGTTGTGTTCAAGGAAAACACAGAAATGAAAATTGTGAACAGAAAATAAGCAACATTTAGAACACTTTACTGCTGGGGTGCCTGAATGGCTCAGCGGGTTAAGAGTTTTATTGGTTGGTGATCTCAGGGCCAGGGATCAAGGCCAGCATGGGGCTCCATGCTCAGCACAGAGTCTGCTTGAGTTTCTCTCCCTCTGCCATTCCCCCTACTCACACACACACATGCGCTCTCTCTCTAAAATAAGTAAATCTTAAAAAAAAAGAAAGAGAACACTTCTCTGCTGAAAATAAAACAACCACTACTGCTAGTAATATACTCTAAATTTTGAAGACACTAGTGAATGTTTGAGTGGTCAAAAAATTCCTAAAACCATCAAGCTGAATAGTATCAAATAAACGAACAATATTACAAACGACCATAAGTAAGGACTTTTGTATTAAAATGAGGTTCAGGCCTTAATTTATTGAATAAGTGCAAAATTTCTGTTCTCTTATCTCCTTATCAACTGAATTAAAAAAAAATCTTTATAGATGAAATGATATGTATAGTCAGTTACCTGGTCCTAAGGGCAATTTCATAAAACCACATTCTGGTTTACAAAAAACAAAAAATAAGCCTCACTCATTTTATATTCTTAATAAGGTCCAAATGTCAAAGATAAGCTCATCAAGTATAATTATTCCAAGTTCAGGAGCACAAGAACTTACCTATGGACAGCTTTAGATGCTTGTCTCCTCACTGCCAGACTGCGGCCTTGCAGTGCATAAATCGCTGAAGTAAGAAGGCACTTTTGATAATCACTGTCTTTCTGTTTGACGTGCTTCAGTAATTCATTAAGTGCTGCTTTTGACAATGTAGCATCCTGCATTGTCAATCCTAGAGCACACAGGGCTTGAAGGCTTTCTATGGTTGGTTCCTTTAAGATAGAGCTGTAAATATTTTTAATTGTCTATTAGCCATAATACAGTAGTCTGCAACTATTAAAATATATTTAATATTTAGTAAAAAGGCAATTTACTTAAAGATTCACCAAACTAAGCCCAGCTTTAGATAAATATGAAACAGATTCCTTGGTTTCTAGGCGCAGCAATTTCCTAAACGTAAAGCAGTTAAAAATACCAAGGGCTTTTCTTTTCTGTTCATTATATCTAAGTTCTAGAAACAAGTATAAATTTTGGTTGGGGGTCTGGGTTTTAGAAAAATAATACCATATAAATAACCACAGATATCATGGGCTATTATTTTACTAATTTATTCAAAAAATATAGAAATAGTTACAAGTTATACTGGTATATTTTTTAAAGCTTTAATTTTAAATGAACTTTATCAGGTGAATTTGAAAATTAATGAGGGAAAAATCTCCTTGGGGACCAAAAAATATAAGCCAGTTAGAACTCTATCCATTAAAATTTTAAGATCCTACTAGATCAGGTGATCAATCACTCTTTTAAAAAAAATAAATAATATACACAGAATACAGGATGGTTTTGAAGGACTGGATGGATCCAGAGCTAAGAATTAAGCCATGATCTCTACCTCCACCTATGACTGTTAGTTCACAACTGAGTTAGTCCAATCCCTTCTGTTCTCCAAAAAGTTCCTACAACATTAAAAACTTCATTTTACATTGTTCCAGTTTTTAATCCAATGTTTAAGCATCTTAAGCAATGTTAAGTTTTAATGTCAACTGTACATACCATTTAAATAGCAATGTCTTGGCTACATCCATTTTTCCTTGTTTATACTCTGTTATCGCCAGAGCTGTCAAGATATGGGCTTTGTCCTGCTCTGATTCAACAATAGACAAGGCTCTCTCATAGGCTATTATACAGAGTTGGAAACAAAAACAAAAGAATATAAACATAATACTGATTGACAAACAGTGAAATTTCTCCCTTTCTAATCCTATTTTTTTTTAAGTTGTAACTAAAATTATATCTTATTTCCTTACTTTCAAGTGGCTGGAAAAAAAAATATTAAATAATCTAACTTGGTTTAGCTGTTCCAAGGTGATCCTGGGGACATCGTTAGGATTATTGAGACATTCCCTAACGTCCATCTTTAGAATCTATAGGGAAGCCTTTAAGGGATGTGAAGGCCTGCAGATACGGAGATATCACAACAATTTCCATGTGCCTACCAGTAATGCCATCAAGTTGTAGATACAATAAACTGCACACACATAGGTTGGGCCTACCTACATATATGAAATGTACTCAATGAGCATTTCTGAAGAAAATGAAACACACTATTACCAACAATGGTCAAGGTCTTCATTTATCACAAGTTTACATTTAAGCAAAGACCTGCTTTCAAATACTAAGTCTACCTTCAGTGATCTTGGGCCTCAGTTTCCTTATCTAAATAATTAGGATAATACTCAGCTCATAATACTCTTATAGGGACTATTCACATACCACTGTACTAAAGGAGGGAACAGACAAAAAGTACCTAACACCATTCCTGAATCCTAGATGGATTTTAATAAACATTGCAACCCCTATTCTCAATTCAGTGTTCCATTTTTCTGGACGTAATCCTGTTGTGATTCAATTCCACTCAGCTCTGGAAAAGTAAGATATGTCCTTTAGCTTCAAGCAACATACTCACCTTTGCTGCTTTCTTTATATAGGCCTTTCATAAATAAAGCCAGTGCAAAACCTATGATGTCTTCTAACTCCTCAAGGGGTGTTGACTTAAAAGCCTGAATGGCTTTATCATATTCACCAATGGAACTAAGAAGCAAAACATAACTTACTTTTAATATTAAACTTAATTTTGGCTTATATCATAAGAATACAGAAAGATTATACACGAAGGTTCTTTCAATACCTTCACATACTTCGTCTATCAGTGTAAAAGCTATAGAAAAGACCTATTAAAACAGAAGACAGATCATTCATTTCAAATAAGATGTACTGGGGCAATTTAACTTCACATTTTGTTTTTTATAATTGTGAAAATGATTAGTTCTGCTAAAATTACAAAGTGTCTTTCTTATTAACAAACTTGAGGGCAGCCCCTGTGGCGCAGCAATTTGGTGCCTCCTGCAGCCTGTGCTGCAGCCTCCAGGTGTGATCCTGGAGACCCGGGATCGAGTCCCACATCGGGTTTCCTGCATGGAGCCTGCTTCTCCCTCTGCCTGTGTCTCTCTCTCTCTCTGAATAAATAAAAAAATCTTAAAAAAAAATTAAAAAACAAAAAACAAACTTGAACTAAAATCCCAAAGTATAAAAATAAAGTTGACTTTTTTTTTTTTAAAGATTTTATGTATTTACTCATGAGAGACACACAGAGAGAGAGAGAGAGAGAGAGAGACAGGCAGAGGGAGAAGCAGGCTCCATGCAGGGAGCCCAACGTGGGACTCAATCCCAGGTCTCCAGGATCAGGCCCTGGGCCAAAGGTGGCACTAAACCACTGAGCCACCCAGGCTGTCCTGAAGTTGATTATTATACAGAATTCTTTAAGCTTAATATATTGGTTAAATATTACCCTAAGAGTATGGTTCTAGCATCTCTGACAAGCTTAACAAATCATAAAATACCTGGTCAAAATAAAACCTAGTCTTTGTGCAAATTGTTTACCTGCACATTCTTTTTTTTTTTTTTTTTTTTGGAGAGCATAAAGATAAACTCGATTCCACAGACAAAACTATAAATTACCTTTTCTGTATTTAATAGGAAGAAAAGTAAAATTTGTTACATATGATACTAGAATACAATACTTTTTTTAAAAGTTTACTTTTTTTTTTGTAGAAAGTGCAAGACACATGAGCAGTAGGGTCAGATGGGGAGACAGGGAGGCAGAGGGATGGAGAGAGCTTGAGCAAGCTCCTTGCTCACTGGAGAGCCCCATGCCAGGCTTAATCTCAGGACCCTGAGATCATGACCTGAGCCGAAATCAAGAGTCAGACAATTAACTGACTGTGCCCCAGGCGCTCCCAGAGTACAATACTTCTTAATAACAAAAAATAATTGTTTTGCTTATTTAAAAATGAAGAGAAGCTGTCATCACTTGGAAAGGATGCACTATATCTTTGAGATTCTTATTTATGGTATCCATCACTATAAATCAGAAAGTGTTTTCTATTTTTAATGTATTATTGGAAATTTTTTTAGAAAATCCTTTTAATCTTGGGGGAGGTGTGTGTGGGATCTAAAAATACAGGCAGTCTTTGATTTTAAAATTAATCTCATAAAGGTGAAAGAGTTTAAAAATCGAAAAATTTTACAGTTTTTAAAGTCAAAAAACTCAAATTTTGAGAAATATTTTGGTGAAGGAAAGAAGGCTACCTTAGATTGTTTATGGATACATATATATTAAAAGTTTTGTTTTTTTTCTTTTAATTAACACTACCTTCAAACATGTGATTTCTTTTGTAGAGAATAGAACTAGGAAGGGCACAAGGGGCTTCAATTTTATTTGCAATATTTTCTTTGGAAAAAAGACCCTGAAGACAATGGACAATTTTAAGATCTGTTATGTTTGAGCAGTGACTATTCATTAAATTATGCTGTATACTACTTACAGCATTTTGCATGTTTACTATATTTTATAATAAAAACAAATTTTCAATAGAAGATACAGATTTTCTTCTAAAGTATTTACATTATATCATGGGGCACCAAGGTGGCACGGTCTTCATTCTGGCTCAGGTCATGATCTCAGGGTTGTGAGATAGAGCCCCATGTTGGGCTCTGTGCTGAGTTGGCAGCCTGCTTAATATTCTCTCTCCTTTCCCCCTACTTCTGTCCTCCCCCTCCCTTAAAATAAAAATAAAAAATGAAAATTAAAAAAATATATTTACATTATATGAAACCAGAACTACAGATACTTGTTCTATAAAATTTCTTATAACCTATCTATCTTCTGCTACAACAAAATCTTACAAATGACAAAACTCAACTCCTAAACACAACAGTTTAAAAAAATTGGAGGGAAAAGTAGTCAGAACAATAATATTTTCCTATCTATGAATAGGATTCATTTACTTGGTTATAAAAGAAAAGAACTGGCTACTTCAGGTCTCTACTTTGTACCTTTATAAAATATATAGGCACTAACCTCAAAATATCAAACTATACTTTTAGCAATATATTGAAGCTAGACCATTCAATTTAGGGGCAGTTCTCAGCTTGAGGAACACCTCCCAAAACACGTCTGTTCTCTGGACCTAATTCTATTCTCTAAAATAACTGGGTTTTAATCTTTTTTTTTTTTTTGAAGCTCTTTTTGAAGTCAAAAGTCTGAGAATCTGAAGAAAGCTACATGGCTCACTCTTCATCCCAAAATGCACATACATCAAAATTTTTGATATGATTTCTAACAGGTTTCTGGATCCCTAGTGGTCATTCCTGGTGTAAGTATAAGCACTAAGCAAATCCAATTCCTCTTTCAATTAACTAGGGTGGTATTATACCAGATAATAACTGCCTCTCTCTTCTCTTGTATAGTCTACAACTGTGAGTTCTAAATCTGCTTCTTACTAAAGCACAGTGGTGTTAGGTATCCATATAGGTGCAGGAAGCTATTAACAAACCCCAGTATTGAGGAAATTATGTATCCTTGGGAGATAATCAGCCCACTAATTTATATATGTCCCACTACTCTGGAAATTCATCACCACCTCACTAGTCCCATAGCTTTCACCAGAAAAATCTAATAAATTCACAATTAATGGGAAGAGATATGCTTACCATAACAATCTGCCATAATTTCTTACTGCAACATTATAAGTATCTTGGTCTTCTGTAGTCTGTAATAATAACATTGCCCTTAAAAAAAAAGAACAAGGTATTTTAAGTTACCTATGTGCAATAGCATTCTTTTATTCTTCTTCCTTAGCAGAATCTGTAGATTCTTGGTTTCTTCATTCAATTCTAATTCTTTAATGCTTGTCATAACAACTTTTTCATATATCAGTTAAGTTGGCACAACAAAAGCAATTAATACTTAGATTTTAGACTATCAGGAAATTAATAAGGTGATCTCTTACTAAATGAAATCATTTATCATACTTGAGTTTTAAATATTCCAAAAAACTTAATATAAATATGGGAAACAACAGTGTTGTAATTTTAAGTTTTGACATTATCTCAAGTGTATAGCAAACAATCTTAAAAATATTCCTATATTAGTAGTTTGAGTTAGGAAACCAGGAAATTTGAGTGCTTTCATGTCATGTGCCCTTACCTGTTACATACCAAAAAATATTTAAGCAATACTTAGTTAAGAAAGAAAAGAATCATAAGGAGTCCCTAAAGGCCTTATTTTTACCGTCTTGTGTTCAGTCCCTTTTGGACAAGCAGAAAAATGTCTTAACAACTAAGAGGAGTTGGATATGTAGTGATTTTTGTTTTTAATTTTCTTTTCTGTTTGAAAAGGATTATCTAGGGAGAAATACCTAAGGAGAGCTTTTAATATCTATGATGTTACATGAAAAACAAATATTTGCTAAAGAAGTCTAAAAGTATTATACAGTAAAAACTATAATGGTTAAATTTATACATAATTTGTGGTTTTAAGCCTCAAATCGTTGTTTAAGGCAGAAAACGAGAGCAGTAATCAGTCAAGGGAAGAGTGGTGCATATCCATATGATTGTGGAGCTACTGTTTTAACTTGAATGTATAACTAAGTGTTAGATTCACAGTATTTGTGATTACAGTATGTATAAGTATGTATAGCCAGCCCTCTAAAGCTGTCTAGTTTTCTTTGTTTGCAAATCCTGCTCACTGTTGTATTCCACCGTATTTCTAGTTTCTTTACAGGTAATCTTTTTGTGACATCAAAAGAAATAGAATTGTGGTTTTTTATAAACCTCCACATACACCTGGAAAAATACCTTCTTAATTATTTAGTCTCCAGTACCATCTAGTGATGACTCCTTTGAACTACCAAGAGATCCATAAAAGGACATGGCAAAGCATTTGGGGCACATCAATTATTTTTTATCTGACAAGGCTTTCCCTAAGTATCTGTTTTTTAGATTTAGGGCAATGATACATGCAATTAGGTCTTTTAACTTTTTATCTAGTGTTCATGACATTAATAGTAATTTTCTTGGGAGATCCCTGGGTGGCTCAGCGGTTTGGCGCCTGCCTTTGGCCCAGGGCACGATCCTGAAGTCCTGGGATCAAGTCCCGTGTCGGGCTTCCTGAATGGGGCCTGCTTCTCCCTCTGCCTGTGTCTCTGCCTCTCTCTCTCTCTCTCTCTCTCTCTATGTCTATCGTGAATAAATAAATAAAATCTTAAAAAAATAGTAATTTTTTTATTTACCAATCAACTCATTTGCAGAGAATAAACCTTCAACTTGATTTCATTTCCTACCACCCTCCTGGTTGGTCATTTCACTCAAGCACACTGTCTTTGTTTGCTCAACATGCCAAGTCCACTCCTGTGTGAGAGTGCTTGCTCTTGCGGTTCCCTATGCCTGGATGCTCCTACTCTCTCAACCAAATGGCTTATAGCCTCACTTCACTCAGGCCAGGCCTCAAGTGCTTCCTTAGTAAACCTATCACTATTAAACCTGTCTCAAATTGACTACCTACCTTAATATTCCCTGGCCCTTTATCCCATTTTGATTTTCTTTCTTAGCAATTATTACCATCACAGATGTTTATAAGCTGATCATATGCCTCCCCACCACCAGAACAGGAGGTTCATGAGAATGGAGGCCGTGTCTGTTTTATTTCACTGCTAAATTGCCAGTGCCAAGGACAATGCTTCGCACACAGCAGTTAAAAAACTATTGAATGAAAAAAACATAGATCTTAAAGTGATTCAAACAAATACACCATAATGTTCACACTTCTTCTGTGAATGAAACTACATATTTTAATAAAACTAGATAAAGTATTAAGTGAGAGGTTTTTCTAAAACAAAATCTGATGAGATTTTTTTAGTTTTGTTTTTGTGTTTTTCTCTTCTCTGTCCCTTTCTTGGAATGAGCAACAAAAACCCAAATGTAGCTGAAAATTTGTAACTGCATTTTTTCACCTTCAACGATGTAATAATACATAACAAAATCAAGAAAGGAATCAGAATATTTGTCTAGTACCTTCTTCATGAACTGAGACTAAATTTTAAAAAGCCAAATAATATGTAAGAACCAGACCCTTTTAATTAAATCTAAGAGTTTACCTTCGGTATGCATCTGCGGCTTCCTTTTTCAGTTGTAGATGTTCATTTAAGTAACCCAACATTGTGAAAGCTGGAGCATAATTCTGAATTCTTTCTGAAAATCGAAAAATATCTTTTCTTTACATGTGCATGCTAGTGTCTGTAAAATGTTAGTTTTATTTTCAATGTCTTAAATACCAAATTACCTCCTAAGATCACTGGCAGTCTTAAGAACAATCTGATTTTTATCTTGACTATAAAATACCAATAATCATTTTATAACTTCTAAATTATTGAATATCTTATAATTACTTACAGTTTCTAGTTATGCCTTAAAGTCTAAACATTTTTAACCCCAAAGGTTTAATATTTTAAATTGCAGCTTATGTTAACACTAGTCATAAGATTTATAAGGAAATTCAGTTCTTTGGCTAATCACTTAATCTTTCCTATGATTTACTTGATGGTTCTGTTTCAATTTATGTGTTTAAAAAAAGTTAACTCCGTATTATACACTAGAAACACAGAACGACCTGGATACTTTCAATGCAGTGTTTTGAAATTTTAATGTCAATAAACATCATAATGTATGTAACATACTGAGAAAGAAACACATCTGATTTACTTAAAAGTAGTATTGGGGGGCAGCCCAGGTGGCTCAGCGGTTTAGTGCCGCCTTAAGCCCAGGGTGGGATCCTGGAGACTCAGGATCGAGGCCCACATCAGGCTCCCAACATGGAGCCTGCTTCTCCCTCTGCCTGTGTCTCTGCCTCTCTCTCTCTCTCTCTCTTTTCTCCCTCTGCCTGTGTCTCTGCTTCTCTCTCTCTCTCTCTCTGTGTCTCATGAATAAATAAATATAATCTTTAAAAAATAAACAAATTTATAAAAAAAAAGTAGTATTGGGAAATAACCCTTCAAGTCCCTTAAATTGTTTAACAAAGGACAATACAATCACAATTTATGTGTTGAATAAGCTCGAAGGTTAAAGCATAAAGTGAAAATCACACAAAGTTATTCTTGAAAAATCCTGAAGTCATGAAAGAGAGGGACACCAAAACTGAGTCAAACTAAGGAAAGATTTATGTCTTCCTAGTATACTCACCCTGAGGCAAACTGTCAGCAAAACAAAAAGACTGCCTGCATTCTTTCTTATTCCCTTCTCTTTTCTGCTCCTCCCTTCCTTTCTCTTTCTTATTGATTCATTTGTTCATGCATTCATTCATTTATGGCAAAGTCACATATAGTTGAATTTAAATGAGTATATGATTATGACCCCACCATAGAGTAAAAAGCTAGGCTATGCCTAACTATCAGGGAATTGTTCTAGGTATCTGAATTTTGTAGAAAGCTAAAGATATACCTCTTTGTGTAAATCCTTTACAAATATTACTCATTCTAATGGAAACTTAACAGTAAAATTTTTGATCCATACACTCCTCACAGAGGCCCTAGATATTCTTTAGAATCATTTATTTTGCATACTGCGTAACATGTTAGTACTCAAGTGCTGATGTTTGTAAACTAACTGCCTTCTGCTCAAGTGTCCCAGGACCAATGCAGGAATATTACAGTCCTCTCCATAACCTATAATGAGAAATTTTCTCTTCTGCTTTTCAGTATATATGATTTTCATAATATTCAACTGTCCATACGTCTGCTTAAACTTCTTCCTTTAGAATTTTGTCAAGGGATAAATAAAAGACTAATGAAACTAATATTCTTGATCATCTAGGGTAGGCCTGGTACTCTGAATTACATTTTGTATAAACCATCCCATTTAAACCCTAAGCAGCAGATACTTTCATTCTTGTATTATAGATGAGGAAACTAAAATTCAATCTGGTAATATGGCCAAGGTTTCATTATAGCTACTAAGAGGAAGTGCAGAGATTAAACCATTGGTAGTTTTCCACCCCCACAACCTGTCATCAGTGGACCCCTCAGTCAATATCACCTATCTTACCCATCCCCTTACCACCTCCTCACTGGTAACCATCAGTTTTTTCTCTATGCTTAAGAGTCTGTTTCTTAGTTTGTCACCTCTCTTGTTTTTTTAACTATGTTCATTTGTTTTGTTTCTTAAATTCCACATTTGAGTGAAGTCACATGGTATTTGCTTTTTTCTTGTGACTTATTTGACTCTGTCACTATTTGACTTCATTCACTTAGCATTATACTATGAAGATCCAATCATGTTGCTGCAAATAACAAGATTAAACTGGTAAAAATGGGACTCCTGGGTCCCATTGGTTGAGTGTCTGCCTTCAGCTCAAGGCGTGACCCCAGGGTCCTGGGATCAAGTTCCAGATCAGGTTACCTGCAGGGAGTCTGCTTCTCCCTCTACCTTTGTCTCTGACTCTATGTCTCTCATGAATAAATAAAATCTTTAAAAATAAATAAACTGGTAAAACAAAACAAAACAAAACACTAGTTTTATTAAGAAAGAAAGGAAATTATTATAATAGATGGTTAATGAAGCTTCACCATTCTGTCCTTTTCCTTAACCTAAACGTATTTTTCCAATATCTTGAAGAAAAATCAGATGTTAAAGTGGGAGGTGAAGCACACTAGTTTTGGAATTTAAAGCAGATTATCTCATTTAATTTTCACATGGGTACCACCTAGCTATCATTATCTCTACTTTCCAAGGTTAACAGAAGTTAAGAAAAGTAAAATACTTGGCTTAAGACTACAGAGAAATAAATGGCAGAGACAGAACAGAAGCAACTCAGGCCCAATAGGCTCCAAAATGCTTTCCACTACAACATGGAAATCAGTTTTATTGTAAGCATTAGGTAACAACAATTTTTATCACTCTTCAAAAGTCAATACTATAATTTGAAAAGGAGACTATTTGGCCATTGGGAGAATGAAAAAAAAAAAAAAACAAATTCTAACACTGATTTTAGAATTATCTAATTTAAAAAATTTTTTTAATTGTTTCAATGGTTATTCAAATACCGAATACCTTACCTATGTATTTACTCAAAACAACTTGTGCTGCTGGAATAGCATTCATCTGAACGATGTTGTACCGGTACAGCTCTGTATCTCTGTTGCTTTTATCTTGCAATGTGGTACAGACCCAGTATGCATAACCTATTGCTCCCTCAGTCTATAAAAAAGACAAAGTTAACAAGTAAACATAGGGTAATAAATATATCAATAAAAATTATAAAATAAGAGACTTCAATACGGTAAATATCACATCTTAGTGTTCTTTAAGTCAACAGCTAAGTGTCTCTAAATGAAGAGTCACTGTGATACAACACAGCTAAGAGCACATTTAAATCACTGGCTCCAACCCTAAGTAAAAGAATAAAATGGAATTAAATAAAGTGCAGAAAATAGCCTCACCCAAAAGGATAACTTCCTTCTCAGCACCATTCTTACAGATAAAACTAAAATCAAAAGGGTCCTAAAACATTTTATAAATAATCAAGAAATGTCAACCAACTCTAGTTCTTATTTCATGTTGATTTTTTCTAGAGTCTCAGTTTCAATTCTACAGAACCACTGTATTTATTAAATTCCATGTCACTTTTTATCAGCTTTTGAAGGGTAACAGAAGACAAAAACAACAAGTTCATTAAAGACAGCGTATCTATTTCTAAGAATAAAATGTAAAGATAATTTCTCTTATTAACATCAGGTATCACTCTGTATTTATTTCCTCAACAAGCATACTACTTTACTCATTAATGAATCCTCAAGAACGGTCAAATTCTTACATGCATATTGAGTTCCGTAGTGTGCCTAAAAAGATCCATGGTGTCATAACTTCCAACTGTCTCTGCAATAAGAGCCTATAAAAGGAAAAAAGAGGTCCTTAATGTGTTTAAAAGGAATAATAACAATAATAAGTGAAACTACTTAGAAGAACCAAAGGTTTACTAGCTAGGTTTAAAAGCAGAGTTAATTTTGTTTTTAATCTTGGTTACTATATTCCCATGGCTCAGAGGACCAGAATGATTTATTAAATTGGTCCTTTATTGGCAAATGCTTTCAGAATTCTATCTGCAACCACAAAGTGATGGAATCATCCATATAAAATTCCTCAGAACACTGATGAAGCACTACCTTCTCCCTTTCCTCTCACCCTTGGATTCATTCAGACTGGTATTTGTCTGGGGTAGGGTTCTTAATCACAGAATCACCTGAGATTCACCTAGGTAAGCTTTTTTTTAAAAAGGAGATCCTTACCCCTATATTTCTAGTTTCCACAGACCTGAGGTAGAGTCTCAACATATTTAAGTGCCTCAGAATTTTAAATAACATTCCTATGCCCTTTATTTTATAGACTATGAGCTAAGTTAAAATTACTTCCAAATTTAACTACCTTTTATAAAAAGTTAGAGTTTTTAAGCTATCATATACTACTAATACTATTTTTAAAAATACTAAGTCTCACTTCTACTGTCACCATTTTAATTAAATCTACCAGTTAATGCCACAAATAAATTATTTTTAAGAATAAAAAAACCAGGGGATGCCTGGGTGGCTCAGCAGTTGAGCGTCTGCCTTTGGCTCAGGGTGAGATCCTGGAGTCCCGGGATCGAGTCCCACATCGGGCTCCCTGCATGGAGCCTGCTTCTCCCTCTGCCTATGTCTCTGCCTTGCTCTCTCTCTCTCTCTTTCTGTGTGTCTCTCATGAATAAATAAATAAAATCTTAAAAAAAAAGAAGAATAAAAAATCATAAGACATTCTTAATCATCGGAAACAAACTGGGGGGTCGATGGATGGGAAGGGGTAACTGGATGATGAACATTAAGGAGGATATGTGATGTATTGAGCACTGGGTATTATATAAGACTGCTGAATCAGTGACCTCTACCTCTGAAACCAATAATACATTATAGGTTAATTATCTGAATTTAAATAAAATTTTAAAAATTAAAAAAAATATATAAAATGAATTATACAATTAAACTTAAACGATAAGTTTCTTTAAAAGAATTGAAAAAACATTTTTTGAATACTTAGGTGGCTCTGATTAGCATCCAAAAGCTCCTGACCTAGAGCAGTGCTACTCAAAAATCAAGTCCCTGGATCTTAGCACCAGCACCTGCGAACAGTTAGAAATGTACATTCTTGGGCCCCTTGAGTCTAATAACTTACACAGAGATTAGTAGTAATGCCACTGCTCCCAGATGCTACCAGAATTCATAGAACCACAGTTCATAGAGTTATCTTTCTAATTCTGCTTGCTTCACCAATTAACTAGAATTTGACCCAAAAGTCAAAAGTAGAATAAAACATATCTAAACTCTGATTACTGATTTCCTGATATGGGTGATGCTCCTGCTATTCTCTGAACCAAAACAATCAACCACTTACTAATTCATTACAACTTCTCAACTAGATAAGATCTTGGCAGCCACTCAGTCCAAGCCCTTTCAAGTAAGAAAAATGAAATCCAGCAGTGATACGTTAATATAAAACAGTCAGTGACAGACTCATACTCGTAACTGAGTGTCCTGGTTTCTATTTGGCAGTTTTACAAAAATCTAAACTTTGGGGGAGCAAAGGAAGAATGCTCATAAACAACCATCAAATCAAATACAAAGATTTTACAGAAAAATAGGAAAACATAATCAAATTATCTTTGTCAATGTCCATTTTTCTGGTAGATGTGCATTTAAATAACAGAATTCTGGGGTTTCTTTTAGCATAACGTTAGACTAATGGGGCTCAAAGTCCCCCAAATCAAAGTTTACTCATTATAAGTTGTATGACCTTGAGCACAATACAAACGATTGATGAAAGAGTAACAGAAATAATATATACCAAGAGATTAGCACAGTGACTGGCACAAAGGAAGTCCTCAAATGTTACCTGTTATCATTATCATCGTTATTTAATAGGTTTATATCCTAGGATTGTTAATAACCATATGTTATATATCTTACTTGTCCAATCCAGCACATTAAATAAGATGG
The DNA here is from genome assembly GCF_048164855.1 of Canis lupus baileyi. Classification (NCBI taxonomy): domain Eukaryota; kingdom Metazoa; phylum Chordata; class Mammalia; order Carnivora; family Canidae; genus Canis; species Canis lupus. The sequence goes on along the minus strand of NC_132839.1, from coordinate 15,170,076 downwards.
ATCGAGAGACTGAGCCATTTTGAAAGCTTCATGAGCTTGCTAGGAAAAAAAGTCAAAAAAATAATATATGTCATTTTATTAACTTATATTAAACTGCTAATGTTTAAAAAGCACAAGCACAAGCACACTGGTCAACATAAACACTTATAACCTAAAACTTCATTGCTTAAACACAACTAGCAATGTTTAAAAGTGTTTTAACTACACAGTTCTAAAAATTCCTGGGTACAAAAGATCTCTCTACAGGCTTAGGTGTTCTGTCGCCAGTGAAAGGCATATAGGGATGCATCTCATAATCTGTATAACTTCTAACCAATCACCCATCCATTTGTTAGCCACTAGTTTGACAGAATTATCTATTGCCTTCTTCTGAAACTTAACTGGTAGGATAAGGACTAACAACCAGTGAGGTCTAGGACACATATCTGCTACTGGGCAAAAAAAAAAAAAAAAATTCAACATAAATCTCTGCTAAGCAGTCAGGAAACTTTAAAGATACCTCACTTGGACACAGTAAGTTATGTGCTTATTTTTCTGCTATAAATACTTATTGTTATATGCTGCCTTATACTGTTTTCTCAATAATCTATAATGGATTATTACGAACATTAACAGGAAACGGTCTTATTTTTCTTATGAAAAAATAGTTCATGGACAGCAACTGAGTTGTGCTATCATAAAACTACATTCATAGCTTATTAACTAAGATCTAGCTTTAAATGTTTAAAAACTATTTTCACATATTTTAAGATTCAAATCAATATTCTCCTTCATTCTATTTAGACTTCTGAAGCAATTTTTGCAGTGACTTAATTTATCCCTGAAAATATTACTGAAGCTACTATTTTAAAAGGATGATATTCAATATAATAGCTGGATCACAAAATAGTACAGATGTGCTATTATCTACAGATTTCTGGAAACTTCTAAACATGATCTACAAACACCTTTCCAATTACTGTATTTCCAATTCTCTAATACACAACTGTTCAAGTATGACAAATCAGATTGTGGTATCTAAAGGAATTAATATTCACTAAAGCCAAATCTAAATCACAAGCATTGGTTAAATTTAAGCTGCAAGACAGTACTAATCATTTCCCTTACTTCATCACCCCATCCCTAACAGAGTCTACACCAGACTCTTTTTACATGTGTACACATAAAAAAGAAAAGCACCCACATAATTCACAACAGAATTGTTCTGATCTTTAAACGAAAACCCAACATAATGATAAAACCAAAATTTCTTCAGTTGTATGGAAAGGAAAATAAATTTTACATTCATTATTCAATATAATAAGCGGAATGCCATCAATTATCTAGCATACAGGAGAGTATGCTCAATCGATAGCAATATTCAAAGTATTTCTCCACAAGAAGCTGAGCGATTACAAAGAGGTCATATATAAAGAACATTTTTACTTTTTTTTTCATTTTTACTTTTAATATGACAAAACAACACATTTACCTCAATGTTTTCACTTGCAAGGTATAACACTCCCAAGTTGGTCCATGCAACAGCATTCTAAAAGACATATAAATACAATTAGGTCCTTGCCTACATGGCAGTCTCAGAAAATTATGAACATTAAATTTTGAAGTTCTTTATCATAGACAGACACAAAGAACACCCACAATTTGTTCCGATTGAATTGACTTGATGAAACAGTGTTGAGCAAGGGCATAATTTCCAATACCTGCAAAATACAGAATTTGATGAAACTGAATTTTATTACCTGAAACAGTATTCTATTCTCTAATATTCTAAAAATATTGAAGTGTTACTCAGTTCTTACCATTGTGACATGAAACCACACCAAGTGCATTCCAGTATAAGTGATTTTTACTGTCAAGTCTCACTGCCTTTTTCAGACACTGAAAAGTAAAATTAGATTAATTTTTATATCTTGGAATATCAGCATTTATATCAAAATAAATGTGGTTTTATGTGAAAACACGACAGTATCTACTTTATCAAAAACCATCTATCTGAAAAGCACTTAGTTTTTTTAAAAGTTTACAAAAAAATTCTCAAAACCATACATGTAAAGATTTCTCCAACAACTCTTTTAGATCATTTGTATTGTTGCCTGCTTCTGTGAGATTTTGTGCTTGGCGATAATAATTAATTCCAAGATCACACCAAGTATTAGATGTAGACATCAGTTTTAATGCACGACCATAACACCTGTGGAAATATAAAAATAAATGTTACATTTTGTTAAAATGTTAAAAATGTTCTAATTCAAAGTAAATGTCTTTAAGTAATCTTTGTTAGTTAAAAGGTAGTTAGAAGGTAATCTTTGTAAATTACCTTCCTCCAAGATGGAGGAGCTCATTCTTCTTTAATACTTGTTTTCCTTCTTTCTGACCTAGCAGGACTCCTAAAACCTTAACATTCACTTTAGACGGTGAGACAGCATACAGACTGGTACAAGCATCCCCAACTAGCTTCCAAAGGCAAGACACATCAGCTTGATGCTGCAGAGCCCTAAAAAAATAAACAGTGTGATTCTTATAAACTTTCTTCAAAAAATGTGAAATTTATCTCTCATTACAATCTTGATTAAGAATTTACTTTCTTGGTTAAGTGCAGTGAATGCTTTACTAAATTCTTTCCTAATGGATTACATCTTATCACCTCCCTATTGGGAAGAAGAAAAGAAGGGAGGAAAGGAGAAAGAATTGATTATCAAATAAAAAAACTGGCAAATGTATAATATATTAAATATATTTGGTGGTCCAAAGGACTTTTAAGTTCTGTGACTAGGATTACCGAAAAGCTAAATATGAAAATGTGAAAACCCATATTTATTGAAGCAAGTAAGACTGAATACATAACCTTAAAAGAGTAAATAAAAATATTAATGATGATGATAAAGGTCACTTCGTTTTAGAATGAGAAAAATCTCAGCTATCCATTTCTCTTCAGATTTCTCTTCTCAAGATCTTATAAATAAAACACGACAATTTCACTTAAGCCAAGTCTCAATAATCAGCTATTATAAACAGCTATGTTACTGGCAGATGGACAAGCAGATGGAACATTTCTCATAGCCTTTTCTACTAAAAGAGTCCAGCCAAAAATCATTTTCCAATAACTTCCTGAGAAATAAGATTAATTATGGCAGTCATCACTGAAAGCCCACTGTGAGGATTAGGAGGAAGGACAACACTATTTGTAGTTCCTCGGCCTAAATATCTTAGCATAATTTCTAAAATCAACAGCATGATAGAGAGTATAATGCTAAGCAAAACAAGTCAGTCAGAGAAAGGCAAATACCATATGATCATACTCATATGAGAAATTTAAGAAACAAAACAAACGAGCAAAGAGAAAAAAACAAAACAAAACAAAACAAAACAGAAGAGGGACAAACCAAGAAATAGAGTACAGAGAACAAACTGATGGCTACCAGAGGGGTGGTGGGTAGGAGGGTGGGGAAATAGGGGATGGGGATTAAAGAGTACACTTGTGGTGAAAAAAAAAAAAGTAAAATTAAATTAAAAATACCTAAAAATAAAAAATAAAAGTGACAGCCTGAAAGAAGAAAATAAAGGCAAAAAAAAGAAACAGGCAATTTCAACAACCTAAACTCTTACTTCCTTTTAAGTTTAATAAAAAATGAAATACCTTTGAAGTAAAATAACTTCTATCACCCTTACATAAGAATTGTGGAAATATGAACTTTTACTTCTAAAAGTGAACATAAATCTGGGGATTATCTCTTTAAAAAGTTTTATATACCTCCAAATAATCGACTGTGAATGCTACACACTACCCAGAACAAAACTTCCCGTTGTTGGAAAGGCAGTACCTCAGCATCATCACTCAAAGGTTCACATTTACTCTTAAATACTAGTTGAAACGAAGCATGTTCTCTTCATGATACCCTCTCCTCTTTGGAAAGATCTATATTATGTGAGACTTGAAAAGTAGCAATAAAAATCTATGGAGAGAGAAGGCTGAAGTTTTCTTTTCACATTTGGTTCATACTCAAAGCAAAGCTATTCTCGAACAACCAAGTCAACAGGAACCAGAAGAGAAGGCAAGTAGGAAAAGAAAGGAAGGGGAGCACAAGAAAGATGTTTAAGAAAAAAAATTATTCAAACGTATGTGTAACATGAGGCCTTTTAAAAATCATCTACCACAAATAACATTTCATTTAGCTAGTGAATTTACAGTTCTATAAAATACCAGATTTACTCAAATTTTTCTGATTCCCTTAATAATAGACATCGCTTTTTCCCTACACCGATTCTCCCTAGAAACAATCAAATTGCTCATTTCTCCTCACCTTCAGCCCTACAAATATACCTAAAACAGCCTTCTACTATTGAATATAACACTGATATGTGGGAGTACTGCTACTCCTGCTTACAGACTGCTTCTTCCTCCCACCTTTCCCTATGCATCCAGCATGTCAGCTGCTACTAAGAGCAGGAATTTTATCTATTTCCCAATGCAAAATTAATACAGTTTGTATATTACTGAATTCACTGGCTAGTCTCTTATTCTTTATGCTTGATATTCTAAATAATGATTAACAGAATAAACACAGAAAGATTTTCTAACTTTGGCTTTATTATAATTCTAAGAAAATAAGCACAACGAATAATAAGAATAATACCAACCAAGTAAAGTATTCCAGTGCTTTTTCTATGTAGTCTACAGCTTTCCCATCAAGATAATCGACTAGAGCCGCTTTTGCCATCATGAGATGGCATTCGCCCAAACCTAAAATCAGGTTAAGTTTGTAGTTATTAAAACACATACAAGAAACACTTTGAATAAATTTCAAAAAAACATAATCGTGTTATATTAAAGCCACTTTTCCAAAAAACAAAACTCAGTAGTATTGTATTAAAAATTAAGTATGGTCTTGCATGCATTTAGTATGGAATTCAAATGGTAGGGTTCTGCTGGAGTAAACATACTAGAAGCGATAAAAATCTATAGAAAAGAATATCCTTGACTTTGGGCAAGTTACTTCACTCTTAAAACCTCAGCTCTGAAAATGCTACTAAATGTTTCTCTCCTTCATATTACTATTCATTAACTATTCTGAAACAAGACTTGATCTTTTTATATTCAAAACTGAATAGCAAATTTTACTGTAAAAATTAAATGAAATAGTAATTTCCTAAAGTGCCCAGTAAAGATTTAATAAATGTGAATTCTTCTCTTGAGGTAAGTTTTACAAAATTTAGAAAAATCTTTTCAAGACCTAAATTACTTATCACTTACAACATATACTATTTCTGACTTAAACCTCATTGTTCCATTAAAAAAGGAAAAAGAAATGGAGTAAAGGACATATAATGGGCTCCAAGTTTTTTTTTAAATGGTTAAATATAATCATTAAAAATTTAGGTTATATATGGATGGTGGTGTTTAAATTTGTATTACCAAAAGGCATTTGTTAAGAAGGATAAGGTATGTATGAAGAAACGGAAATTAATTTAGATAATTAAAAAACAACATAAGTTGCCCCTAAAGTTCAAAAAATGAAAAAAAAAATTCCTATAGGTTAAAGAGTAATTAAAAGGTATTGAGATATTCTAAACACATAGTAGATTAATTATCAAAATATAACAGCAGGGAAACTCTTTTTTTAAGATCTATTTTTAGATCAAATAGCTATCATATTTGATCTAAAAGTTAAATGTTTATCATATGACTATTTATTTACTGTTACAAAACAAGATTTGATCTTTCTATATTCAAACCTATATAACAAGCCACACCATAAGAGGTCTATGAAAGAAGACATTTGCTGTTGATTAAGGAAGTCCTTTTCAGGTCATGAAATACATTTAGGAAATTTACTCAAAGATTTTATACTTCAGTAATACAAAAGTGGAGCTATTAAAAAATTACCTTTCAAAGCCGGCACATAATCTTCTTTCTTTTTAATGATCAGCTGGTACTGAGCTATCGCCTCCTTATATTTGCCTAGGATTTGCTGTATTGCTGCAACCTTAAACACACTGTATGTGGATTCTGGGTTCAGCTCACTGGCTTTTGTGAAGGATTTCAAAGCTGTGGTATAGCCACCTCTGCTTAAGTAGGCCTCTCCTAATGACTCCCAACAATTGAAGTCCTTTGGGTCTGCCCTTAATGCTGCCTGTAAACTAAAATTTCAGTAAATAGTAAGAGAACTGAAAGTAAACTACTTCCCATATTTGAAAAGAAAATATAAGTAATTCAACGGAATCACATATACCCATGGTTTCTTCTATTTATAAAAGTGCTATTTAAAGCAGATATACAGGGCACCTGGGTGGTTAACTTGGTTGAGTGACGCCTCTTGATTTCAGCTCAGGTCATGATCTCGGAGATGTGGGATGGAGCCCCGTCTTGGGCTCCACTCTCAGCAGGGAGTCTGTGTGAGATTATCTCCCTCTGCCCTTCCTTCTCCCATCTTGCACTCTCTAATAAATATATAAATCTTTAAAAAAAATAAAGCAGGAATACCTGTTCCTTTTGTAACTTGAATTTATTTTTTTATAACTTCATATTAATACTAAGAAATTTTATTCCAAATTTGGAATGAGTAAGAACAAAATACTTTTTTGAACAAGTGCTGACCAGAATTTTTTTTTCCTTGACTATTTGGGAGAATCCCAGTTTCCCACCAGAATAGGTATGTATCTCCATATGCCTCATGACAATTAATAACCCCCATACTGATCCTGTCATCAAAACACAAATATTACCAGATTCTAGGAATTTACATAAATCAGAAAATTAATCTCAACCTAAATATATTTATTTGTTAATGTTTATATTTGTTAATGTCTTCACATAAATCAGAAAATTTATATTGATCTAAATATATATATTTATTAATGTTTTTACAAACTAGAAGAAAAAATAACTATGCTACAACAATTTGTTAGGTTTGAAAAAAAGTACTTTATAATCCTTTCTAAAAAGAAAATATACAAAGCTTATAGTGAATTGTGATCACTCACACTTAAGTATTAATTTTAAGTTTTCAGTGTGATTATAGTAATAAATGAAATTTTTCTCTTATAGTATAACCAAAAAACTCTATATGCAGACTGAGGTCTTATAAACTTAATTAAATTGATAGATGCTATATTCTCATTGCTAGGTAATGTCAATGCTCTGGTACATTTCCTGGTAAACAGAAAGTCTTTGTTTTTAATTTTTTTGTAATTGAAGTACAGTTGACATACAATATTATATTAGTTTCAAGTGTATAACACACTGATTTGAAATTTACAGACACTATGAAATGTTCACTATGATAAGCAGAGTTACCATTTGTCACCATATGAAGTTATTATAATATTGTTGACTATATTCTGTATGCTGCACTTTTCATCCCTGTGCTTTATTTTATAATGGGAAATCTGTACCACTTAATCCTCTTTACCTATATATTACTATTATTATATTTTATTACTATTAAATATATTTTATTTATTCCTTTTTTAAAGTAAACTCTATGTCCAATAGAGTTGGGGCTTAAACTAATGACCTTTAGATTAAATAGCATGCTCTACCCACTGAACCAGTGAGGCTCCTCTATTTCATTTGTTCTTAAGTAGTTGATAGTTTATACCAAATGACTAAAAAAACGAGCCAGTCCATAGGCACTTTAAGCTGTAAAATGCATCTCCTGACCCAAAACAAAGAATATCAGTGGGAAAACAACAAAGGCATCAGTGTCTGCTTTCTAGCATTTCCTGTTTCCACTGATAACCTATTATAATAGTAGGAAGACCTTACTTCATTAGAACGGCTATCCTTAACAACTGGACATCGTTTAATTCAGTTATGCAATTTCAGTGCCTTGCAGATAATGAGAACCATTCAACTATAAATAAATTTTGCTATTTCTTCTCTCAAAATATAACTGGAATGAGGCAACTTGTAAAATCCACTTGGGGTATAAACAGACTTTAATTTATAATGAACCAATACGCTGACAGTTTAAATATAATAAAGTGACTTACTCAGCCACAGCTTGAGAATGTTGACCAGCTTTCAAATAGTATAGTCCTCGCCTAAGCCAGGCCCATTTTGCTGTTCCAGCACTTGCCTTCTGAGTTACTGTTGTTAGAATAGCTAAGGCTGTTTCCTGAAATTAGAGTTACCGAATATCATAAAAATACACAACACCCATGTAAAGTACCCAAACGTATTTTCATTTACCACTTCCAATTTTTTTTAAACTTACACTGGAATATACTGACTACAGTTTCAACAGTAAATGATGAACACCAATGAAACAATTCATCAGTGAAAAGAAAATTTATAAACATTGGTAAAAATATTTCTACTGCATCTACTAAGAAAAATAAAAATAATAACTTTCAAGTACCCACATATAAAAATATTTCTATTTCTATACTCAGGATAAAAAAACAAAAGTGTTTAAGTTATTAGACATACCATCTCTTCAAGTTCCACACTTAAGTCAACTGCTGCAGCTCCAGATTCAGCATCAGTATCATCTAATTCAAAAGCTTTCTTGTAACAGCCACGGGCTCTGTTTTTATCTCCTACCACATCTCTGTAGTAATGACCCAAATAGCAGAAAACTTTGCCCATGTATGTATCCAGCCTGGCAGCCTTTGAAATAAAGATTGATAGCAACACCATATTAAAGTTTGCCTGGGTGGTTCTTTTTAAGAACACAAAAAATAAATACACAGGTTAAAAGAAAAATGGGACACTGTAATTAAACATACCAAAGTATACCAACACATTCTTTAATGTAAGATTTAAAGCAACAGGAAAGCTGGTTATCATTGCTTATAGAATGCAAACAAATGTAAAAATATTGTATCTTTGTTAAAAAGAAATGTGAAGTTAGAGTTACTATTACATTAATCTTCTTTGGTGAATCAAGATAAGAATGTAAGACTTTTAGATCTTTAATATCTAAAATATAAGAAATTAAACATCTGGGGCACCTGGGTGGCTCAGTCAGTTAAGCATCTGCCTTCAGCTCAGGTCATGATCTCAGGGTCCCGGGATCAAGCCCCAAGTCAGACTCCCTGCTCAGAGAGGAGCCTGTTTCTCCCTCTCCCACTCCCCCTGTTTGTGTGTGCTCTCTTTCTCTCTCTGTGTCAAATAAATAAATAAATAATCATTTAAAAAAAAAAAAAAGAAAGAAATTAAACATCTAAAAGTATATATGCCCACACTATTACAGTGGAAATTACCTAAAAACAATATTCTTTTCTAGAGATAATTATGTCTCATTTTCTATGTGTTTTTTAATAAGTAGCTTTTATATTTTTATTTTCTCCTTAAAAACCCATATAACATTTTTCACAAAACTTTATATGTGAGAGATCAAATATCAAAAACAGTCTAGTTAAAAAAAAAAAATCAGTTCAGGGGCACCTGGGTGATGCCATCAGTTAAACATCTGGCTCCTGATTCTGAATCTGGTCGTGATCTCATGGTTGTTAGATCAAACCCCAAGTCGGGCTCCAGGCTCAGCATGGAGGCTGCTTGAGGTTCTCTCTCTTCCCCTTTCTACTTGTGTGCACATATGCACACTCTCTTTCTCTCAAATAAATCTTTCTAAAAAAATTAAAAAGATTTCAGAGAATAGTAATTTTAAGTGCATAACTTGTATGATTATTACTTATGGTTTTATAATCCATTTCGGCTAAGAATTGAATAGAAGCACTATTTTACCTTTAGAAAGTGGGTAAGAGCCTTAGTTTTATCTTTTCTTGTTTCTTCATCCATGAACCAATATGTTAACCCAAGTTGATAATGATATTCAGCAACTTCAGGATCTTTCTCAAGAGCTCTCTGAAAGCTAAGTCACCAAAGGGAAGTAAGAAGACACACACACACACACACACACACACACACACATGCACACAAAACTAGTTGGGACAAAGTCTGAGTGATTCTAAGATGCTATATCAGAAAAAAGTTATTACTTTAGAATTTAGATTATAATGAGAAAAAATATTATTTGAAGAGGAGCTTATAAAAGCACAATGGCCTTTTAGCTTTACCAGTGTGCCAAGTATATAGAAGGACATATCAAACATTATATCTGCTCACTGACATTATGATCAATTCAATTTCATACGCTTTATGGAATTTTCTTACGGGTACTGTGCTACATATTAAATACATTTTTAGAAATACTAACGCTTACACCGATCAAATTTATACAAAACGGATCTTTATCAAACGTACTCATTTTAAATTTTTAAGAAATAGAGTAAATTAAGATATGACTAGATCTAGGAGTAGTCTAAATCTATCCTTACCATTTCTCTGCTTGTAGATAGTCCTTTTTGGTAAAATGAATCAAAGCCTCCAGGGCATGAACTTCAGCTAGGTCAGGGTAAGAAGAAAGAAGGTCTTCCATAATCTATAAAGTAGATATCTGTCAATTCGTTACCCAAATAAAGTCACTTGTGGCTTTAAGATATTCCCATTTTGGGGTGCCTGGGTGCTCAATTGGTTAAGCATCTGACCCTTGATTTTGGCCCATGTCATGATCTCAAGTTGTGAGATGAAGCCCCACATCAGGCTCTGCAATGGGCATGGGCCTGCTTGAGATTCTCTCTTTCCCTCTCCCCTCCCCACTCAAAAATTCCCAGTTTGAATGAAAAAACCCAACCTTTGAAGCTTCATCTAAGGAGCCTTTGTTCAGATAGGCCAAGCTTTTAAGAACCAAAAGTCCTGGGATATTATTTGCATCAGAAACCTAGAAAATAAATGTAAAGAACTGCTGTAAGTCTCTTTCAATAGAGTAGCAATGTTTACTTTAATTAAAGAAAGACCAAGGAGCATAGAATAAAGACATACAGTTCTTGATTTTTATCACTATGAACACATTCATTCTTTGTAACCTTTTTATTAGAGAAAATTTCAAACACGTTTCAAAAAACTAGAGCATAGTATAATAATCCCATATGCACTCATTATCCAGCTTCAAAATTATTAACTCAAAGCCAATCTTTTCTCATACATACCTCCACCCATTTCACTACCCTCCTGCTTAGATTACCTCAGATATCTTTAATTTATAGGGCTTTAATTTATAGGGCTCCCTTCCATTCTTTTTTACTCCCTTACAATTAAATTGTTGAAAAATAAGGGGCACTTGTTACAATTTCTCACAGCCCGGATTTTACTGAATGGAGTCTCATGGTCCTGACATGTCCTTTGGTCCCCTATATCTTCTGTAATTAGTAGTTAGGCCTAAACACTTAATATGAATCAGGCTTGATGCTTTGACAGGAATACCTCATGCATACATGCACCTGGTTATGTATGGTTCTTTCTTTTGATGATGTTAGCAACCATTGATCCTCAATGCCTAGATCTATTAATTCATTACAGATAACAAAATGGTGATTTTCTAATTCGATATTCCTTCTTTCCTTATCGATAGAATATTTCAACAACAAAAAAATTTCCCTCCTCTCATTATCTATTTGATTATTCTGAGGAACAGTTCATAAAGGAAAGACAGGTCAAATACTTTGATTCTTTCCAAATGGTTCCTTGGCATCCTCCATAGAATTTATTGAGGATGTTTTGTTGACTTTTTTGCATCATTTTGAATACATGAATTTAAACATGCTTGATATCTTTGATCTGCCATAGCTACTGGTGCTCAAACTTCCCTTTAGCCAATGATAATCAATCCTAGTAGGTTTTTATAGTTTCCTTGCTTTCTAGCATTCTAAGATATCCTGGGCTCATCCTATACATTTTCTGTTTCAGACCTGGACTTCACTAGCTATCCAAGAAACTTTATTTTTCCACAAAAAAAAAAAAAAAATTAGAAAGATCTCCTCAAAGCATTCACACAAAATTCATTTTCATTATTGGCAGAAGGCAAGTAGAAAATAAGAAATTAAGATATTAGTTCTTGAAGGATGCTGGCAACTGTTCTAATTTTAATGAAATATTATGAAATGCAAAAGCCCTTTGAAACATACTAAACAATGATATTTTAAAAATTCAAAACCCCAAAATAAACTGAGTGATATAATTTAATTTTAGATAAAAAATAGCCTCTGTCTGACAAAAATCTTTAAAAGCACCATATTCTTATAATTCATAATTTACTAGTAAGTTTTTTGCAAGGGATTTTCAAGTTGTTTGAACCAAAAACATTAAGACAGGGTTCCTCCTTAAACATCAATCTCCTTATGTTTTCTTAAATTGAAAAAATAAATAAACAATACTGTCTACCACGAAGTTACTGTGTCCTTCATTGTTCTTATCAATAATCTTTGAAATCTTTTCTGGAGGAAAAACTGTAGGATCCCAAATTAATAATAACCAAGTAGTAATAATGTAAGAGGGCAAAAAGAGAAAAAGACAGGAAGAACAATACTAAAGAAATAAATTGCATCATATGAAGAACATTGTAAGTACTTAACCATGAGGCAAATAACTTTAGCAGTTTCCAAGTGTGTGAATGATTTAGAAAATGCAGATGTGATGAATTCATACCTCTAACACAAAATTTGTTTCAAAATAAATACTTGTAAAGGGAGAGCGGTTGATGCCTGGTTGACTGGAAAAAATAAAGTTGAAAAGAAAAACCTGGTAAAACTACCTGATCAAGAGCACAAATTGCTTCCACTGAAGATTCATAATCTGAGAGTTTAATCAAAGCCTCTGCTTTCAAACGGAGACAAAGATTCTTCTGATGAAGACTGCCACCAGACACACCAAGATTATCTATATTCTTCAGAGCTGACAAAAATTAAGGAGATCTGAATGAAGACAATCATATTACTTCTCTTTTTTCTTATTAAGGATGATAAATAATAAAATGAAGCTACAATATGAATAAATTGCCAAAACAATATCCATGAAGAATAATTCAGAGCTAAATATAAATTCTTTCCTGAATTCTTTATGGGAGTATCTGAATTTAAAACAGAACAGATCTAAATTTAAAATCTATCTTTACATAACATATAACATGAACATCCTGAATACAATGGCTATCTGTATCTGCTCCATAACAAAGGTTAGCCAAAGCATCAGTAACAACTTAGCAAATTAGGGATATTGAGGGAAAGCAGTTGAATTCAAAAGGACCAGGGTGAATTGCTCCTCTATTTCAGAGGCGAGGCAACCAGCTAGGTCAAAAGTAGTGAACCACTTGATATGATTTCCTAACCCCTCACCTGACCCACTTGATATGATTTCCTAACCCCTCACCTGACCCATCTGAACACATTCAAATAGGCTCCAGGTGTCTAAGACTTCTCTTATTTACATCAAGGGAATCAAAAACTCCCAAAGTCCTGGATGAACCAGAAACTTCCTTGTTAAAGAAGAGTACCTCCACAGAAGCCTACACTGTCAAAATCCAAGTGCAAGGATCTTTGAAAAATATTCATTGTTAGTTTAGAAGAAAACATACTATATGCATCCACACTTGGCATTATTTAACCACAATGAAATGTATTTATTTATTTGTTTGTTTGTTTGAACACAAAAGTTTAATGAAAACTGGTCACTGGGTAGGTAAGACTCCACAGGGCTAAAAGTTACATGGGACTATAATAGAAATTTAAAATAGATGCTGAAGTAAATGTTACATATTATCATCATCTGATTCATCTTCTTCCTTTAAAGATTCCTTAGCATATTTCTCTGCCTCTTCCCTTACATCTTTTGGAAAAATTTCATGTCTTCCTTTAGTTATTTCACCAACGCAGCTGAGCTCTAGTTCAAAAGCGTTATCCTTAACTTCATCATGTACTATGTAAATTATTTTTGCAACTTCTTTAACATCACGGCAGGTCATTTCTTTCATCTGAAGTTTTTCAATTTCTGTCTTTGCAGCTTGCCTGGCTTTGCCAATAGCACAACCCCAATAACCATATGAAACTCCTGATGGGTCAATCATGTAGAGCTGTGCACCGTCATTCACGCTGTAAGACCCTAACATGAAACTGCAGCCAAAAGGTCTAACAGCACTGTAAAGTGTATATGCGTGTACATACATGGCCACTTTGTCTGCAAGATGTTTTAATGGAATGTTGTTATAGCCAAAATTAGATATAAAGTTGGAAGCTTCTTCTCTTGCAATGTCTGCTAAAGAACGAGCATCAGCCAACAAACCCGCTACTGCCATTCCAACATGCCGATCAACATTAAAAAGTCGTTTGTGGAACCTTCTTCATAAAGTTTAGAAAAGACTAACTTTCCTACCCCAAAGACAACACCATCTTTACATCTGATTCCAATAGCTGTACTACTGTTTTCCACAGCCTTCATAGCATATTCAACTTAAAAAACTCTCCCATCAGGAGAGAATGTAGAGGCTGACAGGTCATACCCGGTACCAATAGAGCTCATGGTGCAGAAACCCCCCGAACACCACCACCACCACCACCGCCGCCTTCCAGTGCCTAAGGGACTCCCCCCACATCAATGAAATTTAAATTAGTAATTTAAAATACAAAATAAAGCATGTAAGTTTTGTTACGCCACTATCTTTCTCTTTTAATATGAAAAGAAACAGGGTTGGCCACCCTTATAGATGCCAATACCTTGATTGCATGAAAGAACAGCTTCCTTAGGTCTATGCATTTTAATTTGGGCTTCTGCCAGATGATACCATCCAGTTGTGCAAAGAGGGCTTTCCTTTAAACCTAAAAAGATAAAAGCAATCACAAAATCCAAGCTTTCTACATCTACAGAGACGAATGGCACCACCATCTACTCCCCAAGTCTGGCCCCTCCTCTCCCTAACCTTTCATATATAATCATTCGCAACCCTGATTCCATGCCCCAATCCATTTGTCTACCACCCTTATCTCCACCATCTTTATCCCAGATCACAGCAAGTGCTTGTCATCCACTCCAATTCATTCTCTACACTGTAGCCAGAATATCCCCACAAATACTAACAGAATTATGAAATTCCCCCTGCTTAAGACCCAGCTGCCCTTAGGATAACATGCAATCTCCTTCCCGGTTGCCCTTAGGATAACATGCAATCTCCTTCCCAAAGTGTGCAAGGCCCCTCTCCAGTCTCCTTTCTTGACTCTTCCTAATCCCATCCATCATTCTCACATCTTGCTGAACTACCCTGAATTTCAGTTGTGATCTTGGTCTCAGGCTATTTCAGCTCTTGGATGGAAATGCTCCTCCCACTCTAAGCTTGTATTTGCTATTCACATTTCTATTTGAACGTAAGTTCATCCAGAAACATTATACCTGACAAATTAAGTTAAAGATTCCTAAGGACGAGGGAAAAAAAATGTATGTGTGTATATATGTATATATAATATGTATTTATTTATATTAGTATAATATACACACATACATAAAATTATCCTTATTTTACAAATGAAAACACTGAGACAGGGACGCCTGGGTGAGCATCTGCCTTCAGCTCAGGTCGAGAACCCAGGATCCTGGGATCGAGTCCCCGCATCGGGCTCCCTGCAGGGAGCCTGCTTCCCTCTGCCTGTGTCTCTGCCTCTCTGTGTCTCTCTCATGAATAAATAAATAAATCTTAAAAAAAAAAATACAGAGATTTTAATTAACTTTCTCAGTCTTGAAATTAGTGAGGGGGAGAGTTGTATTCAGACCTAAGGAGACTCCAGAGTATTTTTCTCACTTCTATCTTCAATATATATTCCTCAAAGAAAGGCCCAAAGATATCTGCCTACTGACTACGTTATATAGGATATAAGAGGAAATTACTCAGATCAGAGGGCTGAAAGGCATCAGCAGAAAGGAGGAGGAAAAGGGACAAAAACAGGGAAAGAGGTGTTTTGTTTAACAGAACAGCAGTCCCTACTACCCAGGGGCTTGCTAGGTATTTCACCTGATAGCCTCTTGCATGGGCCAGTTTGAGCAGCTTTGATGCTGAGAGCCTGCACCAAAGCCCACCTGAATGATCCTGAAATTACCTTTAACTCATTACAACACTAAGATTTTTTCCTATGGATGGGGTTTTTGGCCATTTTTGGAACATACAATGTACGCACTAGCATGCTGACATGCTAATTAAGCATGAGGAGCTCAACCAAAGTTCTTTTTTTTTTTTTTTTTTTTTTTTTTTAAATGAATCCTAGCCTTTTTTTTTTTTTTTTTTTAATTTTTTTTTTTTTTATTTATTTATGATAGTTACAGAGAGAGAGAGAGGGAGGCAAAGACACAGGCAGAGGGAGAAGCAGGCTCCATGCACCGGGAGCCCGACGTGGGATTCGATCCCGGGTCTCCAGGATCGCGCCCTGGGCCAAAGGCAGGCGCCAAACCGCTGCGCCACCCAGGGATCCCTCAACCAAAGTTCTTAATTAACAGCATATGAATTCATTATATTTGAAAAAGAAGTATAGGAGCAAAAAAAGGCAAGAAATCAGACTCGAGAGAGTTGCAAACCTTGTGAAGGAGTTTGCATGTTATCCTAAGGGCAGCTGGAAACCTGTGGAAGGTCTTAAGCAGGGGAAGAGAATATCTATATATTATATTTCTTAATGTATAAACCAGCTATCTAACCCTGCCTATATTAGGATACATCAAATAAAAACTTCCTGTCCTAATCCCACAGGGAGACACTGCCTTGAGGGCTATTTCCCCATCTTCTTACCTGTGACCAGTGTTGCTTTCAACCCTTCCTTGGGTTGTGTTTTATTTAACGCACCCCAAGCAGTGATACCCTTGAGTGTGGTTACAACTATATACCTCATGTTACATGCTCTACACTGTATACTTACCTTCTGTTAGGTTTTTAACAGCATCTTCATACTTCTTGTCTTGTAATGCTTTAATGCCTAAACCAATGAAGCCTGGGCCACTTTTGGAATCCATTTCTACTAATCTGCAACAATACTGCTGTCCTTCATCAGTAAGACTGCCTAGAATTGAAAGAAAGTTACTAGCATACATACTCCAAATTTCCAATTGCCAAAGTATAAATACTTAAATCCCAAATGCTGTCTTACGCATCTCCCACCATATCCTGATTCCAGGAATTCAAAACTTAAATAGACCAACAAATAATAAAAAAAAATTAACATATATTTTTCAAGTTATGCTTCTTAAAAAAATAAATTAAAAATTATGTTTTTTCATCTTCTAAAATATCAGAAGTAGAAATCACTCTATACACTGCACCCATAGGCAAACTGAACCTGAAGTCATATTCAAGGGTTTCAAATAAGAAACCTACGGCTACTCGCCACTACTCTAAGACACACAGCTTCCTGCTTGCCAGCTCTTCTTTTCCTATTTGGCAGTAATTTCGCCAGTCTCTCTCCCTGGGCAACCATGTGCTAATCTAGTGGATTCTTTCAGACGGGCTATGTGTCAAGATACTGTGCAAAAACTTAGTCACATTTTTCTTAAGTTTCTAAGTTTGGTAGTACATTTCTGCATTCTTTCAAAAACTTTCTTTTCCTTTATAAGCTAACAGCTAAGCCTATGTAATAATCATCCAATGCCTATATTTGTTTCAAATGTATTTTGGTAAAATAATTTAGCTTAGAAAACACTATTTACTTTGTTACATTTCCATTTTCTCCAACCTCAATCTCAGGATTTCAATTCCCAGAAAAGCATAAAAACAAGTTGAAAATATGATTTCTGCTTTGAGAATAGACTGAAGAGTACTCAGCACTTTAATAAATTGCTTAATCACACAGAAAAATTCTTAAAAACTAATTGAGACAAACTAGAACTTGAAGCAATAAATATGGGGAACAAATAAAAATTTGTCTGAAAAAGCCACTTGATACTTTATTGTCTATATAAAACATGTATCCCCAGGCCACATGTGGAGCCACTCTTTCAGTCACAGATATCAAAGATAAATTTCTTGCATGTTACCATTTAGGTTATATATTTCAAATTTTTCAAAACTAGATACACGCTAATGCATAATCCATGATATTATAAATTGATTCAGAAGTTCAAGTTAGTACCAAAAATCCAAAGAATTCTTAATGACTAAAGAATTAAAACTTCAATACTATTTGGTGAGATAGGAAAACAAAGTGAAAGAAATGCTACTTTTTTTAATTAGCCAATAAAAAAGACCTGAGCCCACTATTATACTTCTAGACATGAATTTCCTCTGTCAAAATGTTTTCACTTTGGCCTCCACAAATGTAATTTCCAAAAGCAGAAATGCCTAATTCCAAACACCCTATTCCTCCCAAGCAAACTAATGGGGTTTTTTTCCTCCCCTTTTCAACCAGTGGTATTGTCTAAACTAAACATCAGAATTACCTGGAGAATGGTGAGCCCCATTCTCAAAGTTTCTAATTTCAGTGTTAGACATGAAAGTTGGCACTTGTAACAAGTTCTCAGAAGATACTGATGCCACAGATTCAAAGATCATACTTTAAGAACCAAAGCCCCATAGTATTTACCAACACCATATACCATCCTTATTACTAGTCTTATAATATATACCCTTCATTTGCTACCTCTGTAGCTAAACAGTAACTTCTGGAGGGTAGGGATTAGCATGGTATTTTATACACAGCAGACATTCATTAAATACTGCAATGATCCTTTAAAAGAATACAATTATGAATTGACATACCAAAAGGCTTAGTCTGTTAATAAGTAATGACTGAGAATTACTATGAAAAATGTAAAATCTTCACCATTCTAAAAAAGAAAATGAAACTGCTATTAAAATTTTACCTTTAATTTCTAGTCACCTGAGTCAAAACTATCTTACTCCATAGAAACATAATTCATGAGACTTAACTTGGCTACATAAACTACCCTTATAATAGAAAACACACATGTGATAGAAATAAAAGTCAATCATGCATCATTCCAATGATCAACCATATGCATGGTACCCAAAAACTTACATAGGTAAACAAAATGTGGGTAGGTAGATGAAAATAGTTTCCAAAAGGCTTAGAAGAACACAAAGAACTTCTAAAACAAGATAAATTTTCCTTAACATCTGGGAGCACAATTACAGAAACCAAAAGAGATTTGAGGAGACAAAGTCTTAATCCTTGGGAAACATACTCTATGTATGACAAAGACCAAGTAACACTTAGAGGAATTTTCTCTAGCGTTCCAAAAAATTATCAATAGTAGTAACAACATCATCACTGATCCTTTGTAGAGACAAGGAATAGTAAAGCTTTAATTCTCAATCCTCTTCTCCATACTCACTCTTACTGAGAATACTAGTTAAATAATATGTAGAGGATAGAAACAGAGAGGAAATACACATGATTTCTTTTTGAATAGAAAATCATTTAACTTATCTGCTCTTTTTAATATCTAAAAGATTCTAAGATTCCAGACTTAATAATTTTAAAACAAGTTTGACAATATTATTTTGTCAATAAGGTAAGCTAGATTTGGGGCTGATGAATGCTAAATCCCCAAGAATAAAAGGTGTTCTGAAGAGATTCAAGGTAGATGACAAGTAATACCTGTGAGAATTGTTTCCTAAAGTTTACCACACACACAAAAAAAAGGTGATTTTTGGGACACCTAAATTGCTTAGTGGTTGAGTGTCTGCCTTTGGCTCACATCATGATCCGGAGGTCCTGGGATCAAGTCCTGCATCAGGCTCCACACATCAGGCTCTGCCTATGTCTCTGCCTCTTTCTGTCTCTCATGAATAAATAAAAAATCTTAAAAAAAAAAAAAAGGGTGCTTTTTAAAAATAATTAATTGTTGAGATCACAAAGAAACTGACCACCACTATAGAATTATTCTTTTAAATAAACCTAGCTTGGGAAAAAAAAAAAAACCCAGCATATACTCATTTCTTTATTTTCAGCTGGATTTTCTAATATTTCCACAGCACAAAATCTTAAGTTCTCTCATATTTGTATTTGAAGAACCAAGCTTTCTTATCCTCCCCCATTTCAACTATAAAGCAAAATAAAATAAATTGAAAAGGTCATTTAACATGAAATAACATTTCATCAGCTGACAACTGTGAAAGCTATTCACTACTTATTATGTGAAGCTTTATAAACGAGTCATTTTGAAAATGAATCTCAAGTCTCAACATGCAATGGAGGACAAAAGAGAATGAAATACATCTGTCCCCAGTGGAAGAGAACTCAGTGATTAACTGCTGTGAAGTAGCAAATCCTGCATATACTAAAGCACACTGTGGGCGGATAGATCAGCCTTTAAACACCTTACAGAGTTTCACAAGTTCTTCATACACAGAAAGTTTGGTGTAGAGGAGCAACGAAAAGAAAACAAGAAACCATTAAGTACAGCTTCCTACTGTCTGGCATTAACTGTTAAATTTCTATCCCCAGAATAATGCTTTACCTTAGAAAGTACCTAAGTTTGAACACTTCCACCCCACAGATTCTTACAACCAATGATTCTACAGAGAAAAAAAACTCTCCCTTGGTGTACCACATGTATAAATATTCACCTATCTACTCCCCTTTGCCAGGATATAAACCTTTCTATCTTTCAATTCTGCAAAATACCATCCTCCAAGAATGATTTTTTTCATATATACCAAGACACTCTCTAATCCTTCAGTATAACCCATTTGCTATATATCTCTTTATTAGAACACTTTGTCAAATATGGAATTCATGTGCAAAATTCTACAGACTTTGTTGATTTAATTTCTCCTATAGTTTTGTAGTTTTTTTTTTTAACATAGGAGTCACGCTTATTCAACAAATACATGTTATAGGCATATGTGTGTTTATTGAGAAAGCATTCAACCAATCCTCAAAAAGAAATTTCAAGTATCCTCTTGTGTCATTTGGCATGTGACCATGTAAAGAATGACAGAACAGTACAAACCATTAATAGCTGAAAGAAAATAGAGAAAAAAAGGGTAAACACCAGTCTTTAGTTTCTCAATAGCACTTGGAATAGCAGAAAAGGGGGAGGAATAGATACCAGAGACCAATTATGAAAATCAGCCCATTTATCTTGGGAGTGTTTGGGTCTCATGCTAAAATTTGAAGAAACTAGGTGAATTTTGGAACTGTTCCCTGTCGGAAAACAAACAAACAAAAAAACAACAACAACAAAAACTCACAAAAATTCACAAGCATGCTCCTCATACTTAAAGTCTCTTACTATGTCTCATCCTCCTTGACCTCAATGCAAAGGTCATAATATTAACTAGCCCTCTCTTCTTGAATCTCTCCTCCCAGGCAACACCAATGCAAAGCTTCTACTCCTCTAAACTACCAATACCTCTGCATGCTTCCTCCTGCTCTCCCTTGAATGCAGTCAGCCAAATCCCCGGGTTACTTCTTTTAATACCTACTAACCACTTCTTCCTATTCTTTTCCTGTCATTAAAATCTAAGTTCCGATTCAATCACTTTGGTTAGAAAAGATAACCCTAAATAAAAACTTCCTAATCATAAAGTTTGTTGCCCAATTTGTCAATACAGTTCTCCTTTCTGAAATGTTTTCTTTGTCTCCTCTGTATTGCTTCACATCCACAACCTTCCCATCAGATCTTTCTGCTTCTTTGTTTTCTAATTTTCTCCTTCCCTCCCTTTCCCTTCAAGCTAGCCAGCACACCCTAGACACAGTTTTCAGCTTTTTGTTCTTTAGTCACCCTCTAAAGTCATCCACTCCATTTCACTGACCTACATGCAAGGGATTTCCAAACCTTATGTCTACCTTTAGTACTGATCTCTCATGTGCAAGCCAGATGGGCATTTCCCTTTGAATGTCCTCTAACCTCTCCTCTCCACAACTCAACTTTCTTAGGGACGATCATTCCACAATAGGCCAACTTTTCAAGAAAGGTAAAATTAAAATTATTTTCTCTTTCCCTTTATCTCTGAACAAATCTCTTGGGTTTTTTTTTTTTTCCAATTCTTCTCTTACTTTCACTTTCTATTGCCACTATCAAAGTCCCAGTTCATTCATTCCCAAGATCATTTAGTCTACTCGATCTTAGTCTATTTTCTATATAATCTATCTTGCATACCATATTAATTTGACTTTATACTTCACAAACTGATTCACTACAACATTTAGTATTTCTTCTCTCACATTAGTAAAAAGTGCTCTTGCAAGTCAATCTCTGACTCAGTTAAAGTACAGGGGATCTAGTTACTTCTTACTTGGGGGGAAGGAGAGAGAACAAAAAATTCAATATTTAAGGTAACAGTTCTGAATTTTAATTCAGACACCAGAGGGTAGGAAAGTAGTAGAAGGAAGAGAAAGTTAAAGTGAGGAAGGCCAATACAGATGGCAATACTTTCCCAATAGGCATTTTCCCTCAGTTACCTCTAGCATAAGTTTTCAATAATTTTTCTATTATGAAACCTGTGATGGTACTTCACATACAAAGCATTCCCATGTGCATACTCAATTAGCAACAAAATGAAAACAACTAAAATGGTAAAGCTCTGCAAACTTTATAATCCCTAACACATTGGTGCTGGCACTGTTATTTCTATTTCAGTGACTCATTTCTGTAAACTGTGTTCATCAGCTGAATACACGCATGGATAGGAGTGACGGTCAAATTATGCAAAAATCTATTCAGCACAGATACTGACAAAAAAAGGACAGAGGCTGGTGTGAAAACCAATTGGGTCAACCTGCTGTAAACTGACTCAACACCAGCCCTGGGCACAAGACATCCGCAGGCACAAGTTCTAGCAACTCCCAGCAAGCTGGGTGTCATTAGTTCTCTCTCCTCCACCACAAGAAAGGACACAAAGAAGAGCACGAGGCATAAGCTAAGAAATACTCTTTAACTTGAATCTCCTCTATTTCATTAAAAAAGGAGATCATCACAAACTTCATTACTTTACAGTATTATAGCATCTGTAACCATGCACTTGTGACACGCTGACCATGACATCAACGCTGAGAACATACAACATTCATAGCCCTATGCAATATAGTCCAACCTACTCAATTAAAATCTATCTTATTCTTTCCACTAGAACAAATAAAACTATTTTACTGTTCCTAAAAATTGCAACCCAGCCCCGATATCTGTTCATGCCATCTAGAGTACCTTTCACTTCCTCCCATTTATCTAATTTCTATGGAAAATTTAAGACTCTCTTCAATTCCCACCTTCCAAAAGACTTCATTGAATTCAATAATTCCTAACTCCACTGTATCACTATACTTTCCTACATGTGTTGGTCTCTTCACATGCACAAAGATAATACACTACACTTCCTTTTACATCCAGAAATATTCAAACAATACCTTACACAAGGTAAGCTCTGAAATAATTTTTGATTGATAGCAACATCACTCCCATATGTTCATACATTTCTAAAACACACAATATAATATGGAAGAAATTACCTGATTCAATTAAATGCAAACAAAGCACTTCTAATGGATATTGTATGGTGGGATAGATGTTTATCATTCCTTCACAGGCCTTCTTCAACCTAGCAGTCTCATGAGGAAACTTGAAAATATAAAAGTAAAATAAACTAAGTAAAATATACTTATGAACACTTTCCTAATTAGAATATAAAAGTCACATTAGAGATTTTTTAAATCAACTTACTTTGGATAAACAGTGAATAAAATGTCTATAAAGTACTTGGTGATCTTCACTAGGAATCTTATCTGATAAGTCCAGTGCATTCTCAAAAGCCGTTAAAAGCTGAAACAAAAAAAAAAGATCTCATCTGTAGCATACTGAAAATGACAAATGTAATAAATAGTTGAACGTATAAGACTTAGAATATACCACCTCAACTAAGTAACTACAAATGTATTTATTTTATTGTTTCATATTTTACTATACTATATATTATCTGGCCCTGACAATTTCAATGAGGAAGAAAATGTCTATGCAAGTTTTGGAATAATCTAACTCCAACTGGCTAGGAGACTGAACTGAACTAATGAGAAATAACTATAAATTAGCATCATGAAGTTAAGAAAATATTTTTGTAAGTCAACTGGAGAGATATAGTCTTATTTATATATCAGTGTGACTACTACTCCTCAGATCATTTTTAAAACACCTCTATTGAAATCACCAGCATGTTCTTTGGAACATTTTCAATGGTAGCAAATCTTCAATCTTAAAAAAATAAATTTGTTAAGTTATACTTTTAAAAAAGAAAACCAGAAATATGACTAAAGTATAATAAAATCACTTCTTATCCAGTATTACTAAATGACATTGAAGAAAATTCCAAAAGAAGCTTCCTAATTATGTTTTGAACAAGAACAGCAATACTAGAACCCAGTCCAAGCACTTTAAAGGATACCATTTATTTAGTTGCTTAAATTCTACCTTTTTTTTAAACAAATTTCCATGACATTATTTTTTTTATTTTTATTTTTTAAAGTTGGCTGGAACGCCCAATGGGACTTGAACTCATGATCCTGATGTCAAGACCTTAGCCCTACATTTAAATTCCTGGGTCATCCAGGGGCTCCATGACTTTAAAATGAAAACTCATAATACAGTTCACTATCTCCAAATTTCTATGTGAAATATGGTAGAAAGTCTACATAAATAAGGAAAATTTAACTCCTCTGATAAAGCCAGATTTTGCAAAAAAGGAAGTCTAAAATGCGGTTTATCATAAGAGGTTTCAAAAAATAGTAATGAAATTAACCCATCTAGAAAACAGGTGATATTTTTTTCTGAACACAAAGAAAGCAAAATTATCATTAGAATTCAAGATGAAAATAATCCCACCCCCAATATCCTCTTATCCTATTTTTAACAGTTAAAAATAAATTCTTAAAATGACAAGCATAATTAGTTCTCTTTCATGAAGGAGATAGTACACATAATTTTTTTGAGATTTGACTTATTTTGGTATTTGGTATATGTTTGATATTCTAGTAACCCATACTTTTTCAAGGAAAATAATGAACTCATAATATGAAGATATGACTTAAGAGAAGTTTGCAAATCACCTAATTTTGCCACTGCTCAATTTTTTTCTCACAACTAAATCTATACACAGATAAACCAACACACAAACAAATGCAAATCATATTCTTCTACTTTTATCTCCAGCATTTAGGACACTGCTTGACATATATAGGAGATTCTATAAAATAAATATTTTCTGAAAAAAGGAATTGAGTGAATGAATGAACATATGAAGAAATGAACTTCCCATCCTATATACAGTCTATAATTGCTTACATTTAAAAAGTCCATTCAATTTTAAAAGTATACACTGAAAGGCCATTTACTATATAATAAGAAATTAAGTTTACTTTTAAACTTACAAATATAAAAGTAGAATGGAGATATTTTTCAGTTACAGTTCAAAATCAATTGATTATTTTAGGCTTTTTAAAAATTATTTTTAATTACTTAAGAATCTATACACTAAAATGGAATATTTCTAGATATAAGTACCCTAAGTAAATACTTTAAACAAAATACTTTGAGTTGCTAAACCTCAAAGTAATTTAGTACTCTTACTTCATAAGGAAAGTAAGTATAACTTTTTAGAAATTACAGCAGTTTTGTAAAAAACAATTTCAGTTTCTTTTTCACAGTGATTAAATAATTGATTTACAGTGGATTCTTATGAACAGAAGGAAGTAAGTTGTGATACTCTGAATACCAATTCCACTCTGTCCAGATTTAGTATCAGACTATAGGCCAATAATTCTGACTGAATCAGCAAGAACCCCTATGAATTTAAAATTGAACACTTATAAAATATCATTTTTGACATAACAGTACTTTTCTATATTACACCATTATGTTTCCATTTGCTAAATTCAATTAAATGATCAAATTCCATGATATAAACTGTAGGGAATAAACAAGTCAATACCAATTGCTGGGTCTCATTATTCTGATCCTCAGTACTCTCAGCCAGCAACTGAGTCAATTTCCTCCATAGCTGCTGAAGCTCTTGGTTGTCTGCACCTTCCTCCTGCCGTGTCTTTATCAATTTGTGCCATGTTCGGGCCACCTATCAAGAAGAAGATCTTAATGATTTTTTTTATCTTAAATATCAAAAATGCCAATTAAAAAAAATAGAATCTACAAATAAAATATTTTCCATCTGTTAATACATAAAAAATAGCAACAGCATAAAACTTCTGTTATGAACTCCACAGGAAATGAAGTGACTGGGCAAATCCACACACCTCTAATATTAGAAGTACAACAAAGATATCAGAGTGGAAACAGGAATAATGACTATATGCCCCAATCCTCATAACTTACAGCATCAGCTACAGATGCAGCACAAATGTGCCACTAAGTTCTACAGATGATGCTTTTACTTCTTTATTTATCCCTGCCCAGTTTCAAAAGGTTTGGAAATTAGAATAACTAAAACTCGAATTTTAATTTAGTTTCAAAACAGTATAATTTATAATATCTCTCTAGATTCTTTTAATATCATACTACATATTAGTTTTTTAAATTTTTCCTAAAGCTGAAAGTTTTTTTCTAATAATGGTTTTATTAAAAGAAGTCTACTAACCCACCAAATCATTAACCAACCTCTACGTGTTTCTTTTCTTGGTAATATAGGTCCACAAGTTTCTTACAGACATCGCACCACTTCTGTTTGTCAACACTTAGAATAAAAAATTAACAAAAAAAAAAAAAAAAAAAAAAAAAAGGATTTTGAATCTGATTAATGAAAACAACCAAGGGCTTAAGATACTAAAATTAAAATATCCCAATAATACTACTGTCAGGTACTACTTTAAATTAGAACATATCCTCTTTCATACCACAGGAAAATTTTATAAAACGAGCCTCTCATTAAAAAAGAAAAGCTTTAAGAAATAATATCTTCCATTATCTTAACTGAAAATTATATCAAAGTTCCCAAATTAGTCAATCATCTAATAGTGTTTTGATTCTGTTTCAATCACAATCAAAGATTCTATAACAACAGTATAAAAATGCTTCTCAATTCCCAGTAAATGTCTGGAGTACTTCTATGCAAGTTTTAATCAGTTTATTCTAATTAAAGCTTAAAGACACTTGCCCTTCCCCCCAAAATGATTACCTTTCATAAAGATCCAAGAGCTTCTGGTAAACACCAGGTAAGTCATCCTTAGCATTTATGTGATTACATTTCTCATACAAGCTTGCTAACCCCTAAAATAGGAAACAGTAGAGATTATTCTTTCAAAACGTCTAATGCTCTCACATTCATTTTGCTAAATACAGTGACGATCTATAAAGATTATTTATGATAAAGAAAATTATAATTTACAAATAAAATAATATGGGATTCACCTCCAAGTAATTAGGGGTGGGAGAAAGTAGATGACAGTATAGATGAAAAAACGCTGGCCACGTGTGGATTTTTATGGAAGCTAGGTAACAGCCAGAGGAGCTCATTATACTATTCTCTTTATTTCTGAAAATATATTTGAAATGGGGCATCTAGGTGGCTCAGTCACTTAAGTGTCCGACTTTTGATTTTAGCTCAGGGCATTGGGATTGGGCACTGTGTCAGGCTCCGTGCTCAGCAGGGAGTCAGCTTGAGGATTCTCTCTTTTCCCCAAGTCCCTCCTCTGCTTGTGCATGCATACCTGTACTCTCTGTCTCAGATAAATAAATCTTTTTAAAAAGCTTTGAAAATATATTTGAAGTGTTTCACAACAAAAAATATTTTGTAATGATCACATAATCTTAACTCTTAAGACATTACTATATGACACTACTTTTATATAGTCAAGGAAAAAAAAAAACAAGTAATTTGTGGAAACTGTCATCATTGCTTCAAACAAAGATCAGGTATCTTCAATCAATCAATACATAAAAAAAGCAGGCATCTAAGTGTGTGACCAGATACCCCCACTCATGTCCCTGTTCACTTAAATGTGAGATAAACAGGTTCATGTTCTCCCCAGCCTAATACCTGTTAATCAGTTTCTAAAGTATGACTGAGATATTAAACAGTCTTATTAAATATGAAAACACTGGAGAACCAACAAAAAACATGAAGACCATTAAATAAGAAAAAAGAATTTTACTTGTACTCAAATATACAGAATTGCAAATTTTTTATATTTAACTTTTAGAAAACATATTAATATACATTTCTTTTCCTGAAACAAGCATAAATAATATTCTTGATATATCTTTCATATGTACACATAATTAAATTAGAGATTTATATAATCATATTTCAATTCCAATCCTCACCTTTGGAAATAATCCATTGGGTTGGATGTCAAAATAATGTTAAATAGCATCTTTGGCATCCTTTTTGTTTTAAATTAATGTTCAGGTTTAGAAGACCAATAGATTTAAAATTTTTTTCTTCTGTGGGATAAATAACGGTTTAAATGTTTTTTTAAAGCTGTTACCTATATTTTTAAAAATGGGATGAAAAATTCTTTACCATAACATAGCAAAAAAAATTCTACATACCTGCCAAGCCAGTAATTGGTCTGGCTCTAGTTCAGCAGCTTTCTTATAGGCACCCTGGGCCTGATCAGGTTGTTCTAACTCGGCTGCAGCAACACCAATAAAAACCCAGGCATTATAGTTATTTTTCTCTTGTTTTAACACGGTCTGATTAAGAAAAATTAAAAGAGCAGATCATTAAATTTTAGAAGCTAATGGATGAACAATAACTAAAAGATTGCCTACTTGAATGTCAGGAAAACTGGGTCTGCCACTACTTGGGCAATCTTAAGAACGCCACTTAACCTCTCTGGTCTTCAGTTTTTTTCAAGGAGAGAAGGAGTTGGGACCGGCTCAGTAATTGTAAGGAGTCTAAAATATGCAACATATTTTTAAAAGCTGCCCAGGTAATCTTGATGCCTCCATCAAATGCCTCCCCGTGCTCCTTGAAAATATGATGTATAAAAAGAAGACTAAGACTTTTTTTTTTTTTTAAGACTATTCATACTACCCATTCATCCTGCCTGCCTCCACTCCACACTGCCACTGGTCAAGTCATAAAACTGATTTCCATATCGTTTCACCCTAACCAACTCTCACATTTTCCTTCACTATGATAACATTTCCCACTATTTGAGAGATTTTTCAGCGAAATAATAAGGTAGGAAAGTACACTGACCCCAATGTGACTATACCAAATATGCTTGAAATAAACAGTGGCAAAGAATTTTTAAATACCACCTGTCAACGAGAATAAAAATTATATGTAGAGCTACGGCTTTCAGAAATAGCTTTCAGCTATTTGCTAAGGTAAGAGTTTGAAACAGAAAACAAAGATGTGCTAGTGACAGAAAACAAAACTAGGAGCTAAAATGAAATTAGCTCTTAAGATTTTACATATTCTAGGGAAAATAAGAATATTTCCATCAGTTGAGACAGTCAGATTATTATATTTCTTTCTATGCATCCACATGATTCTTCTAGCAATCTGTCATCAACCTATAGCACAAAAATTAACAATGAGGTAACCACCAAAGCTGACAATTCTTTAACCTCTAATATGTCCAATTAGTTGACCCTTCTTATTCCATTATCACCTCACTTCTCAATTCTCATCCCTCTTTTCCCAACTTAGTGTCCACTGACCCAACAGTTGTCATCTCTCCCTTGCAAACATCCTCAATTCCTTGGACTATCTTCCCCATCATCTTTCTCAACATCCATACTTGAACCCCAGCACACTCATTTCTAAGCTTGAGAAGCTGAACATGGAGGGGGAAACAATGTAACTCAGTTCAGTGATTACACTTCAATAACATGGAACTTCAAATGGACATTCATTAGGGCTTGACAATCCTTTCAATCCTTACTAGTAAGTTTGTTTTCCCAATAAATAACAACTACCCCATACCTTCTTTCATCTCAAACCTCTTATACAAGCCTTCTTCCACTCTCAGCTTATACTTCACTAAGAAAATAGAAGATATCAGAGAGGGACATTCATCTCTTCCTACCCTCAAATCTACAAATCTGACAGTACATAGATTTACATCTATCATCCCCTCTGCTAAGATGGAAAAAGTATCAAAGATCTCCCTCTCAAGCTCAGGATCCCATCCTCTCTCATCTTCTCCAGGACTTCACTCCTACCATTTCCCTCTCTCTTCTGCACATTCAATCTCTTTCTCTGGACAGGTACATTCCCCCCAGCACCATACAGAGGAGCTTTAGAATCCTAAGTCTCCCATTCACAAAAAATAGAATTACAGGCAGGCGAGGCGAGGCGCCGAGGGCCGAGGCAGAGCCCGGGCTGAGCCGCCAGGTCCGCCGTCGGTCCACGCCGCCCGCCACCGCCCGCCGCTGCCCGCCGCCGCCGCCGCCATGGGAGTGCAGGTGGAGATCATCTCCCCCAGAGACAGACGCCCCTTCCCAAAGCGCGGTCAGACCTGTGTGGTGCACTACACGGGGATGCTTGAAGATGGAAAGAAATTTGATTCCTCCCGGGACAGAAACAAGCCCTTTAAGTTTATGCTAGGCAAGCAGGAGGTGATCTGAGGCTGGGAAGAAGGGGTTGCCCAGATGAGTGTGGGTCAGAGAGCCAAACTATCTCCCCAGACTACGCCTATGGTGCTACTGGGCACCCAGGCATCATCCCACCAAATGCCACTCTCGTCTTTGACGTGGAGCTTCTGAAACTGGAATGACAGGAATGGCTTCCTCCCTGAGCTCCCCATTCTTGGATGTGCCATGGAGGGATGTGGCGCCTCCAGACGCGCACACGCGAGTCCGTATGGAGCTTTTCTTGATATTCCACTACACTCTTTGTATAAACATTGACCCCGACTGAATGTGTTCTGTCACCCAGCTTTGCTCTTTCCCTTTCTCCTCATGTGTGTGTTGACCTAAACTATATGCCATAAACCTCAAGTTACTCATTTGATTTCGTTTTCATTTTAGGGTGAAGGTTCAGTTTCAGTCTTTTGGATCTAGGTTTCCACTTAAGTATTAGTCAAGTATTAACAGCACAAGTCATGGGTTAACTTTAGAATAGGAATTGATGTTGGGGGGTGGTTACAAGAATCTTTATTTTATTTTTTTTTCGGATGAAATGTTTATCTATTATATATTAAACATTCTTGCTGCTGCGCTGCAAAGCCATAGCAGATTTGAGGCACTGTTGAGGGCCGAAGTAACTCTCCCAGTTGAGAGATGTCCTTGGGTTGAATTAAAGCCTTACCTGAGGGACACCTGGGTGGCTCAGCGGTTAAGCATCTACTTTCAGCTCAGGTCATGATCTTGGGGTCCTGGGATCAAATCCCACATTAGGTTCCCCACACGGAGCCTGCTTCTCCCTCAGCCTGTGTCTCTACCTCTCTCTGTGTGTCTCTCATGAATAAATAAATAAAAATCTTTAAAAAAATAAAGCCCTACCTGAAACTGAAGTGGGGAGGGGGAGAGCCTCTGCCTCCACTACCCCTTCCCTGCTCCCCTCCCCCCCATAAACCCTCTGCCTTTTGGAAGCAGATTGTTCTCACTGCGATATTGGACACTACATGTATCTGTTCCTAGGCCAGCAGGGACTTCTGAAGCCTTCTTCATGGCCTGGCTCTTTGTTTTGTTTTGTTTTGTTTTTTTTCCATCCTGTGGCTTTTCTAACGGATATTCAGGACTTTTGTAATCTCATAGCTATTTGAGCTCCACTTTCCAAATTTTAAGAACTTTAATTGAAAGTTTAAATTGAAGGTGCTGTTTGTAGACACATAACACCCGATGAAAGCCCAGCCATCATGACAAACCCTTGAGTGTTGTCTTGAGAAAATGATGCTGGTCATCACAGCTTCAGCATCTCCTGGTTTTTGATGTTCGGCTCCCCCAGCTGATCTCAGAGTTTCCTGGCTTTTCCTCCTCCCCCTCTCACCCCTTTGCTGTCCTGTGTAGTGATTTGGTGAGAGAAATTATTGCTGCCTACCCCCCACCCCCACCTGCCCGCACTACGTATGAGTTTCAAGTTTTATTATTGCAATAAAAGTGCTTTATGCTGGCTTTTCTCAAAAAAAAAAAAAAAAATAGAATTACAGTATCAACATGCCATTAAAGAATGAAAACTTTATGATACAGCAATGTTCCATATTAACCCATCAAAACATACCTATGAGATACTCTGGTTTTAAGAATGTGACTTTGAGCATGGTCAAAGTAATTTATCTTCGCACACCACTCTAATGGTCTACTAAACAATCTAACCAGTTTTGCTATGTTTAGGAAATAAATAATACACATATTACAAATCCATAATGCTTATAAATAGGTAACATACTTCTACCATGGAATAAAAAAAATATATGTCAGTTACCTTACAATGTTTCAAAGCTTCTTTGTATTCTTTGTTTCTGATAGCATCTCTAGCACTTTTTAGAGCAGTCTTTACTTCCTTGCTGGACATTCTGTGGAAATAAAAAGCCTGAGTGAACCTACAATACCTACCTAATTATAAAAGTTTCAACAAACTTAATTAACTATCTGAAAACACTCATGTAATTCCTTTTATCTGGAACATTCTTTCCAATCTAAAGTCCCTATAGCACTGTCCCTCACCTCTTCAGATTTTTACTCAAATGTTACTTGCTCAGTGAAACTTTGGCTGGCTACATTACATAAAATTTCAACTCTTCTTCCCCCTCCCTCCACACCCAACTACACAATATTCACTTAACTCCCTCCCTAACATTTAGTGTCTCATACACTACAGATTTTACTTATTTTATTATCTGTTCACTAAACCTACCAAAATGTGTCATGTAGGTGGGGATTTTTGTCTGTGGTTTTTACATACTGCTGTGTTATCAGCACCTAGCTAACAAATTGCATACATTAATAAATATTTGTTGAAATTTTAGCTATATTTGAGTTATACTCATTCTTTGAATAGTAGGCTAAAACTAGGATGATCTAATGGCCAGGACCCAAAACACATATCAATCTCAACCTAATTCCACACTAAGATTTAGTAGAATAAGCTCAAATCACAAAGTAGAAACACTAACACAACTTAATTTCAGTAACTATGATGTAAGAGTGTAAGAAACCATTTTGTTTTATGCTAGTTTCTATAAAATATAAATCAAGATACTAACTTTCTTCACAGTAAGGGTTACTGTCAAGTTATAGCAATATAATATTCTTTGAAGAGAAATAAATGCAATAGTCACATTTAAATGAAGGTGATGAATATGCTAGAGTATTATGCACTAATTTCAACCATAAAAAGATATTTCAATTGGGAGACAAAGTATTTCTTCAATTTATAAGCTACGTTAATTTAATTTTAAATAAACTAACATATCTTAAGATTTTACAACTTATTCTGATTTACCAGTAGAAAAGTCAAATTCAATCACAATTCAATGCTGAAAAAAAGAAATTTATATTTTTTGACAACTCCACTGAACTGTAATCTCATCAGGAAACAAAGCTGGGTAAATATTAATCCATTACAGACTACAGATGTTCACAGCAGCAAAATGAACCAAGAAGATGGCTTGCTGACATGGTATACTGATGTCCTTTACACCCAGAGAGGCTGAGGTACAAGTGCAGATCAAAGAAGTTTAAGAAAGAATGAAATTAAAACAAAAACAAAAAACCCAAGCCTTTGGACTTAAAGAATGTTAGATTCAAAACAATACAAAAATTTAAAATAATAATAATAATAATACAAAAATTAACATATAAAATAAATTTATCCGCAGCTATACCAGATTCCTTAAATAGGCAGAAAAATAACTTTTTGCCTATTTACATTAGTTATGCAATTAAAGCTGCATAGTTCATATACTCTTATTTTAGAAACTGTTCTCTTACCTGAAATTATCTTGGTAAAAATTTACCTTGGTAAAAAAGGTACCAACTTCAGGATTTTTTGGTATTTTTTGAAGCCTACAAACTTTGACTGGAACAGGCAACAAATTTCAATGCTGATTTCACATTAAATCTTCTCACATCAAAGTTATCTTGGGCAGATAAATCCACAGACTAAAAAGAAGAGCAATCAATGATGATAATTACTAATTTGGACCAATAGAAAAGGTTAAGAAAAGACATCCAAGGGGAAAAAATTAAGTCAAAAAAAGAACAAAAACAGTATCAAGATAAGACCACGCAAAACAAACAGAAAAAAAATCAATTTTGTGAGGAAAAAGATCACCATCTCTTCTATCACCCAGCATTTAAGTGGAAGCACATTCAAACAAGCCAGATCAGCCAACACTAACCCTACATGCAACCCCAAGCCATGCACTACATACGACATAATAGAAATAGGAAATGCTCCTGCTCTGAAGAATATAACCTAAACCAAATGTAAGACATAGGAGTCATTGGAGAACCGAACACTGAACTAAGGATGAGTACAACTGCAAGAGGAGTTCAAAGAAGGAAAGAAGTGTGGTGTGAATGAAGGGATACCAGAAGAAGACAGGATTTTAAGAATGGAGGGAAGAAGGAAAATTGCTCCAGTCAGAAGCAATTGCATTGGCCAAGTCAGAGAAATAGGAATGAACGTGGCATGTGTAGGACACAATGAAAAACTGAGCTCCGTGGAGCAGATGGGACTTGCTGAAGAACAGAAGAAAATGAGGCTCAATGGATAAAGTAGAACACTAGACTACAAAACGCTTTAAAAGTCAGACAGATGGACAAGTGTAGACTTATATACAGCAGCAAAAACAGAGCTGTTAAATGTCTCTACACGAGGCATTTTTAAAGACCACAATAGACAAACTCTGCTATTCCCTTGGTAACCAACTAACGTTCAACACCTTTCCATATCCCTCTGTCTCTGTATGTAATGATGATTACCCTTGCTGCAGTGGGATCTTCTACTCTTCTCTTCCTATCCCTTCTTCATTTGATTTGGCATTTAGCATAATATGCTAGCACTGAGGCCCTCTCTCTTCACCTAACATTTGTATAGAGAGAAATATACAGATACAGATATAGACAATATAGATATATAGATATAGATCAGTATTAAGGGATTGATTAATTTTTGAAAAGACAAAATAATCTGCCCCTTTCTAGCCCTAAAAACTTCTTCCAATTTTTGGAAGATGAAGTGGAGAAAAAAGAGGCTCATTCGTTCATTTTCTAAACAAAACTCTCTTAAGTACTCACCCACAAGGTATTGTCGAACTCCCTTTCTTTCACAAAGCAAAAACCTATGAACAAAAATGATATACCTTTATTTGGGACACTTCCCTCCATGGCAAGCATTTCCAACATTTCAAAGAAAAATCTAGCTCTTTTACAAGTGTCTTTAATGTTCTTCCACAGCCCCACCCACTTTCCCCTGATAATCTGTTTTTTTCTCCTCAATTTCAAATCATTCTTTTTCAACAAGAGCATTCATTTTGCACATTCTCAACTCAGTGAAAGGGTTTGCTACTATCAAATTAAAAGGGTTATTATTCAACATATATCAAGCATAAAAAGTAGCAACAATTGCACTGAAAAAAGTGACAAACATGCCAAAATGATAAATCTCAAAAATAAATATGTAGGTGAATGAATTACTATGTCCTACACACCCCAGGTAAAGCCACAGAACCTTAAGCTACATTCCATAGTGCAGATATGCAGATACAGACTCCACAAAGCAAAAATAATAATAATAAGAATAATAACAATAATGACAATGGAAGTTAATTACAGAAAAGCAAAAACATGTACTTTTAAATCTAATAACAAAGTCTAAAGACGGTTTAGACAAAAGTCTAAACTTTTTATGACCTATAGTCTGGAAATAACAACCTACATCATAATACTCTTTTTCTGAAATGAATTGGTTAAAAACAATTACTATGTAAAAACAGACCCCAATTACCTCTTATTTAGCATT
This sequence comes from Canis lupus baileyi, assembly GCF_048164855.1. NCBI lineage: Eukaryota > Metazoa > Chordata > Mammalia > Carnivora > Canidae > Canis > Canis lupus. The sequence continues at coordinate 15,134,386 of NC_132839.1, read as the reverse complement.
CTAGTCACTTACCTTTTACCAATTACCTTCTATCTTCTTTTTGGATTGAATTTCAGATTGTTCCTTAACCATTATCCATCTAAATTAAGCAAAATATGAGACAGGCACATAAAAAGCATGATACAAAGCTCAAGACTGAATTTTTTAACACATCAGATTCAGGTTTAATTTTCCCAATTCATAATTCAAAGCAAAAGTAATAATTAGGTATGATTTCTCATCTTTTTTCTTTCCCAAAATTTTTGAATTGGTCTGTGTTTCCACAGCCTCAGGTGGTAAAAGGAACTTTCATAAGCATCAGAAAAATTTTCAAAAAAATTCCAGAAACTCAAAATACATGAACTTCAATTAAAAAAATCAGCCAAAAAAGAGAATCAACTATTTCTATGCTACTTTATTTCGAATTGAGGACAATCAACAGTATGCATTTACTCCCTATTTGCGGCCTCACTACATAAAGTGAACCTGATTTAAACAATAAAAATAATTATAAATATGTAAAATGTTGCCCACATCATGTAACTACATTAATTTATAATCTAATGAAAACAGAGACTGTCAAAAACCCAGCTAAATAATCATCTGAAATATTAACACAAATTCTACATGATATAATCCTAAGTATCCCATCTTTTGATGGGATCTCTGGAATAAATTCTGTCAAACAAAATTATCTACAATGTTTCATGGAGAGAATGGAAGTGGTTTCAAAAAACTGAATAAAAAAATAGCAATGCTACTTTAAACTAGGAAATGAACAAAATTTAATTTTTTTTAAGATTTTATTTATCTATTCATAAGAGACACGGAGAGTAGCAGAGACACAGACGGAGAAGTAGGCTCCCCATGGGGAACCTGATGTGGGACTGGATCCCAGGACTCCAGGAACACAACCTGAGCCAAAGGCAGATTCTCAACCACTGAGCCACCCATGTGCCCCAGAAATGAACGAAATTTAGGTGAAAAAGGATGAACAAAAAAGAGAAAGTTAGCTGACTGAACTAAAAACACGTACTGGCAGTTCACTTCAATAGAACTGTTAGTTCCATAAAAAAGGGTTTTACTGTTACTGTTAAGAAAAAAAGTACTATGGTCTCCTTCTACCATCTTTCCATGCTGCTACAATGGTGCACCTGAATGTCAGGGCAGATGTTCTTGAAAGCATTAACAATGCCAAAAAGAGGCACAAACACCAGAGTCTTACCAGGCCATGCTCCAAAGTCAACTTCTAACTGCGATGATGAAGCATGGTTATGTTGGCAAATTTGAAATCACTGATGATCAAAGAGCTGGAAAAACTGTTGTGAACCTCATGGGCAGGTTAAACAAGCGTGGAATGATCAGCCCCAGACTTGACGTACAACTCAAAAATCTGGAAGAACGGCAGAATAATCTGATCCCATCCTGCCAGATTGGTTTCACTGTGCTGACAACCTCAGTTAGCATCATGGACTGTGAAGAAGCAAGATGAAAATACACAGGAGGGAAAATCCTGGGATTCTTTTTCTAGGGATGTAATACATATGTGTAAATTAAAATGTCTCAACGGGAGAAAAAAAAAAGTAGTGTGATCCAAACAATGTTTACGAAAGTAAAATAAAAGTTAAAACAAGAAGGGTAAGGAGGGGGGTAAAATAAAAGTAAAAACCTGACTCTATCCATTACACCAATTTCTTTAAGCCCCAAATCAACCTGATTATAACTATGCAGTCACTTCATCAAATTGTTTTTACAAAACACCTCAGGTTTTGTCAGCCCCTTCACTCTGCCCTACTCACCCACCAAGCCAAGACTTAACCTTGTTCAGAATGTGCTTGGGAATCAGATACATCTGGGTTCAAGTACAATCTGAACTTGGACATCTTAATTCACTACTTGAAGCCTATTTCCTCATTGATAAAGTAAGGATTATATCATTACTTGATATCTATGTAAATGGGAGTGCCTGAACATAAACACCACCGGCTTAAGATCCACTTACACATGGACTTTTTTCAACAAATATATCTTCTGTACAATAAATGCACTGTAAGTGTATTTTCTCTTCCTTAGGATTTTCTTAATAATCTTTTCTTCTCTCTAGCTTACTTTATTGTAAAAAATACAGCATATAATGCATATAACATACAAAATAATGTGTTAACTTTATATTATCTGTAAAGCATCTGGTCAATAGTGGGCTATTAGTAGTTAACTCTTTAAGGAGTAAAAGTCACACGTGGATTTTTGACTGCGTGGAGGGTCAGCATCCCTCAGTCCCACGTTATTCAAGGGTCACCTGTAGATTAGTACTCTTCTTATTTACTGCTACCTTCTCAATCGACCACTTTTTTCCTATGCCTTATCCACATGGTTACTACAAACTTTCTCATTTACGCATTTACACATTTAAAATCCCCAATCCTGGGATGTCTGGGTGGCTCAGTGGTTGAGCGTCTGCCTTTGGTGCAGGTTGTGATCCCAGAGCCCTGGGATCGAGTTCCCACAACTGGCTCACCATAGGGAGCCTGTTTCTCCCTCTGCCTATGTCTCTGCATCTCTCTGTGTCTCTCATGAATAAATAAATAAAATCTTTAAAAAAATAAAATAAAATAAAATCCCCAATCCCTCCTTCCTTCATTTCTCAAGTAGTAACCTTCTTGCCAGTGTTCAAAAGAAGGCTATCCAAAAAAAAACAAAAAACAAAAAACAAAAAAAAAAAACCAAAAGAAGGCTATCATCAAACACACATATCCTCTTTGAATTATATGAATACTACTAGTCCAGAGTAAATCCTGCAAAAGAGATCACTCCATCCCCTGAACCACTGAAACATTTATTAGTTGAGCCATTCAATTCAAACGTAACCAATATTTTTTTTTACTATGCTATATTGATGTGCCCTGTCTCCCAGGTCAATAAAACCCCAAACAAAAGTATTATATCTTGGGAGTTCCTTACATATTCAACATCTATTGAGTACTATGTACTCAATAAATGGCTGTTGGTCCAGCTCCCAAAGCTTACTCTAAACATTTAGTTTCCCCACTGTCAAAAGGCGGTAATCCTCAGTTTGCTAAAATGGGAAAGGAAGAATCTTTTTTCAGTATCAGCTCACATAACTTTTTTTCACTATCCCCCAATACTTTCCACTTTTACATCTTTGCTTCTCTCATTCAGCCTGTTCACACTGCTTCTATCTACACAAACGGTACATGTAATTGAAGGCCAAATTCAATCATGAAGCATAAAACCTTCTCAGATGATCTTACTAGTCTGAACTTCTAACATTTTTCATCTAAACCAACATTTCCAAAAAGTAGTCCAAGGAATAATAACATGCTTAAAGGTATTAACATACCATCTAGTAATTTTGTGAATGCTACAAATTATATATTTCACTCTCTTTAAAAGTCATTCTAAAATTATATATTTCACTCTTTTAAAGCCATTCTAAATGTACATTAGCAATCTACAGTAAAATAAATAGGGATCCCTGGGTGGCGCAGCGGTTTAGCGCCTGCCTTTGGCCCGGGGCGCGATCCTGGAGACCCGGGATCGAGTCCCACGTCGGGCTCCCGGTGCATGGAGCCTGCTTCTCCCTCTGCCTGTGTCTCTGCCTTTCTCTCTCTCTCTCTGTGACTATCATAAATAAATAAAAATTAAAAATAAATAAATAAATAAATAAATAAATAAATAAATAAATTAGCAATATATGAAAAGTCCTAAAGACCCAAAGATAGTTTAACCTAGCATTTCTAAAACTTATGTTACCATTGAACATTTATTTTAATGAAGAGCAATTAACATCTGGAAGCATATCAGCATTATCCAAAGTATGATTTGGGATATTCTGGGTTTTGTTTTTGTATGTTTAGCGGTTAACTATTTTTTGATGCCTTTTATACTGTCATTAAATTTATAGGGGTGTGAGTTGGTTTGCTTTCCACAACTAAACTGGAAGTTCCTTAGGAGGAAAGACTACTTTTATTATTCTCTTTTATTTCCTACAGTGTCTAGTACATTGTACATAATCAACAAATATTTACAGAATCAGAGCTGGTGAAGACAATACTGAATTTATTCCACATAGTCACTACCTTCACACTTAACTTCCTTTTCATTTTTTTTTAAAGATTTTATTTATTTATTCATGATAGAGAGAGAGGCAGAAACACAGGCAGAGGGGGAAGCAGGCTCCATGCCAGGAGCCCAATGCGGGACTCCATCCCGGGACTCGATCCCGGGACTCCAGGACCACGCCCTGGGCCAAAGACAGGCGCTAAACCCCTGAGCCACCCAGGGATCCCCAACCTCCTTTTCCTTAAGGCAGAAAGTGCTATAAGTATACTGGATGTTAAAGGAACTATAAAGAATGAAAATCCATACCAAGACCTTTCAGTTGAAGATCTTTCCAAACTGGAGTTAAGTATTACACAAAAGCAAGCAATCTCTAACATACAAATGTTTAACTGGTTATTTAAATATACACAGAGTGTCTACTCTCACTGCAACACACATATAGGTATGCACACACATAAAGATGGGCACAAACACCTCTCAAAAGTACCTTTTCAGATAGTTACTGACTAGCAAAACGGCTGTATGTCCAGAAAGAGTGATCAAAATATTGAAGAAACTTGCAATTATGTAACTAGCTGAAGGAAATGGGGAAGGCCTAGGAAAAAAAAAATTGGAGAAACGTGAAAAGGGTTGCTGAAAGGGAGAGATTACTGTGGGACGCCTGGGTGGCTCAGAAGTTGAGTGTCTGCCTTCAGCTCAGGGTGTGACCCCGGGGTCCTGGGATCGAGTCCCACGTCGGGCTCCTTGCATGGAGCCTGCCTCTCCCTCTGCCTGTGTCTCTGTGTCTCTCACAAATAATTAAATAAAAGCTTAAGAAAAAAGAAAAGGAGAGATTACTTATATAAAAATGAAGAGAAATGGACCAATGAATGATTAAAAGTAGAGGGAAATTGACTTCTGCTCAAAATAAGAGCTTTTAATAATTAGACATGGAAAATGTGGAATGGACTGCTCAAAGAAAGTGCATTCCTATCACTGGATACAAAAGAACAGACTGGACAATTCCTGGCAGGAATGTTGCAGGACAAACTGAATGTTAGATGCTAAGTAGGACTGGAAGCTTCTTGGGTTCTTCCATTGCCATGTCCCTGGGGCCCTAAAATCCGACTTGCTCCAACTCACTGCAGCACCTGCTCCCACTGACACTGCCAAGGGGAAAGAGAGGGGGGAAAAAAGATGTGCTCCTGTCATTCTGCCTGGGAACTCAGAATACATGTCCTGTGAGAACAAGGCCAAAGAGGGTGAATATGGTTCACAGAAACAGTACCACACCACAGATAAAGCTGAATATACTTTTTACGAATCTATAATGCAGTCAACAACATTTCTATGGCACAATGCTATTCCCATTCCACATTAACCCAAAATTTTTGAGACATACCCTGATCATGAGGTGGCCTACCTATATTATCTCCTGTGCTGTTAAGACTAGAATTCGTTTTGTTTCCTTAGAGTTTAAGTTCCTTGTGGACAGGATCTATTTTCTAAAAAAAGATGTTATTTATTTATTCATGAGAGACACAGGCAGAGGGAGAAGCAGGCTTCACGCAGGGAGCCCGATGTGGGTGGGACTCGATCCCGGGTCTCCAGGATCACGCCCTGGGCTGAAGACAGGCGCTTAATCGCTGAGCCACCCAGGGATCCACTGCATGCTTCTTTATCAAGAATTTGGGGATCCCTGGGTGGCGCAGCAGTTTAGCGCCTGCCTTCGGCCCAGGGTGCGATCCTGGTAGACCCGCGATCGACTCCCACGTCGGGCTCCCGGTGCACGGAGCCTGCTTCTCCCTCTGCCTGTGTCTCTGCGCCTCTCTCTCTCTATCATAAATAAATTTTAAAAAATTAAAAAAAAATTAAAAAAAAAGATTTTGTCTACAATGGGGATCCCTGGGTGGCGCAGCGGTTTAGCGCCTGCCTTCAGCCCAGGGCGTGATCCTGGAGACCCGGGATCGAGTCCCACCCACATCGGGCTCCCTGCGTGAAGCCCGCTTCTCCCTGTGTCTCTGCCTCTCTCTGTGACTCTCATGAATAAATGAATAAAATCTTAAAATTTGTCTACACTAATAGAGTTTAAGCTCATCAGAACGTCATGAAATGTTATAATTCAACCAGGGACAGAGAAATGTAGTTGCGTTAGGGCACAGACCACTAAACTTCAAGTCCTGCTCACCCTTAAGCGCGTCATCTCGGGCAAATCGCTTAACCCGTCCACGCCTCAGTTTTCCTATCTGTAAAATGGTGAAGGCGAGGAGGGCAGAGAATATTAGAGTCGCGTTCGTGCCCCGTCAGGCACTTCAACTCCTCCTCTTCCTGTCAGAAATACTAATACGACTCACGCGACGCGCAAATTCTGTACCTGACAAGTGGGAGAGAGAACGAAATCAGAATCTGGCCCTGGGACAGAACTCGACTTCTTCCAGAATTCTCAAAGTTGGTTCCACACTCAAGTGGGGCCAGTGCCTGTTCCGCAGCGGGACAGGGATGGTCGTGACGTACGGCAGTCGGTGGACTCGTCACCCGGCTCAGGATTTCTTCCCTAGCGAGGCCGCTGGGCTTCTCTCCTCCGCGCTCTGCAGGCAAGATGCACCTAGGCTGTCCCCCTCCCCCCGACTAGGCCCACGCCTTCGCCCCCGGGGCGTGACGAACCCCCCTGCACGGCAGTAAGAGGAGGCAGGCTAGAGACGCCTGTGGGGTAACGTGCTGGCGGCGCCCCGCGACCCCACGGCTCACCTGAGGCGGCCCAGCCAGAGGCCCCACAGAACCGCCCCATCGAACTTAAGTGACAGACGCGCTGCCACCTCATCATCGCCCATTCACCGTCCCGACAGCCACGCTTGCGCGGCACAAAATGACCCGCCCCTGCTCTTTTCCGTCTCTAGTTCCCATTTCAACTACACATTGGCTCCAACTTCTGCAAAAGCCACAGCGACCCTAACCCACCTGGGCCAGGCAGATGCTTCTCCTCCAAACACCGAGGCTGGACTCCGGGCGCATGCGCAGCCCCCAGGCATCGTTCACGTGACTGGAAGTGGCTGACTGTTCAGTCCGCTCGGTATTTGGTTACAAGGTCTTAAGGTGAAAGAGGGAGGGGAATTTTTCTTCCTCCCCTTTGCGCATGCGCGCACGCCCAGCCTGCTGGGAGTTGTAGTTCTGCGGGTAAAGCGCCGGGAGGAAACCGAGCTGCGGACGGTGGGATCCCCGCCCCGTTTGCAGAGGCGGTTCCTGGAGGGAGGCGGCGGGCCCGGCGCCCGGCGTTTCTAAACCGCTCCCTGCAATGTTGCTGCTGTGGCTGTCGGTGTTCGCAGCCTCGGCGCTGGCGGCACCAGACCGCGGGGCAGGTGGGCGGAGGCGAGGAGCTGCAGGGGGTTGGCCCGGTGCACCCAACGTGGTGCTAGTCGTGAGCGACTCCTTCGTAAGTACCGAGAGGCTAGGGAGTGGGCATCGCGCCCCCGACCAGCGACCCGCCACAGCTCTTCCTGTGCAGCAGGCCTCGGGGAGCAGAATCTGAGAGGCTGCCACGTATTTGACCCCGATGCAGAATAAGGAATGCATTTTATTTTGAGGCCCCGTATACACATGTACACCCCGTACAATACTCTAGTAAATAAAATGCATCTGATGGCACCTTTGCAATTTGTTCTTTTTTTTTTTTTTAATTTATTTATTCATGAAAGAGGCAGAGACACAGGCAGAGGGAGAAGCAGGCTCCATGCAGGGAGCCCGATGCGGGACTCGATCCGGGGTCCCCGAGGTCACGCCCTGGGCCGAAGGCAGACGCTCAACCGCTGAGCCACCCAGGGAATCCCCCTTTTTGTTTTTGTTTTTTTTGTGTGTGTTTTTTTAGGTTTTTTTTTTTTAATGCTAGCCACGACCCACTAAATTATTTTATCACTACTAATGCACTTTCAGCCCTGTCCCTCCCCCCATCTGAGTCTTACTGTGGGGAGAAATAACATTCTGCATCTCCACAAAAGCGTGTTAGCTTTCCCATCCGGGCTTTCCCACTTCCAAATTTGCAGGAACTCATGTTTGGGAGAGCAATGCAGAAAGTTCACATTTTTATTCCCCAGATATCTGCTAATCCTGTTAGTGCTGATCTAAGCCCATCAGTTGATGTTATTTGAACCACTGGCCCATGTTCTAAGGAAATTGTGTGGGTGTGTTATTGCTGTTTCCCAAGCCATCATCCAAAAGAACACTACTACCAACATTACCCGGAACTTTTACTATCATCAGTTATTTAGAAACTACTGCTTAGACAAATGTTTGGTTATGATACTAGCTCATTATCCCTGGCTGTTAACTGTGGTCACACAGATTGTTGGTGTCCAGCACGTCTACACCAAAGAGCGCTTTTAATCACTATGTTCTATTGTCTTTCTCATTGGTTAACCTATGATGGTTAAAATTACATACTCTAGATGTGCCCATAGGACTTGTTGAGAAAGTCATTCAAAGTAATCTTCTGATTATCTCAATTTAGGGAACAGGCAGTATTGGAGATTAACATGAAGGAGATTTCTTAGAGAGTGCTCCTGACATCAAAGGGAAAGGAAGAAAGCAGGACTATGCAGGGAGAAGTTGAGTTTGGCTGCTATCTCAATAGAAGCCTCAGCTTTCTTTATGCTTGGTTCTCAGACTAGTAGGATGCTTCAGAATGGTTGCCATTTGGGGTGAGGGGACTAGGCCTTTATGCCTTAGTGGATGGCCATCAGTTGTGTACTGCTGCCAGAAAGGGGCATGAGGTGGGCACAGCAACTCTCTTTAGCAGAGGCAGTCTTTCATTCCTAAAGGGAACTAGGGTAGTGCATCACAGCATCCTAGAAACTTCCAAAGATGACTGAAATATTTTAGGTTGGTTTTTTTTTTTTTCAGTATAGTGTGAATACATAGGTTTTTTATATTTGTGTTCAAATACCTGGCCTTGCATTCATTATACTTACTGATTTTCAAAATGTCCCATCTTTGGTATGTGAAAGACCCTTCAGGTCGTTTGTGAGTCTTTTTGACCCATTCTTAATCATCTCCAGCAGCTTACTTTGATAGTCTTCCATGGCCAACATGTGTATTCCCTGTCCTGTCTTGTGTTTAGACTATAATCTAGGTGTTCTGGTTTTTCATTGCTTTTAGACCTTTCCAATGAACAGATCTAGAAAGTACATATACTAGAAAAATCATGAAATCATGCTGATAGTTTCAACTCAAATTTAAGATTATAAAGTTATTAATTCTTTGACTTTTTGCACTTGTATCTCTTTTATACCAAATATTTTGGTACCTACATACATCAGTATGATTGGTGAGTGTGCACACACATACACACATATAACTATAGTATAGTACATAAACATATATAAATATATATAAATTTAATATATAAACATATACATATAAATAAATAAATTTAGGGCCCCAAATCGCCCTTGCCCTAGCTCACTAATAGGAGAAAGGTTCAATGCCAGGAAAGACAAAACACCAGACAAGCTTCTGCAAAGCAAGCAGAAGGAAGGAAACAATAATGGTTAAAGTATAAATTAATACCAATACCAATGTGCGTTTTCTAGCCTTTTCATAGGTAGCCTCTCAACACAGCTAACATTACCTCTTTCTTGACAGTTTTTTCTCGCTATTCAGGGGGCTCAATCTCATATCATCTTCCTCCCTTGCTGGCCATTCTGTCGTAGTTTCCCATGACACTTTCTCCTCTTGTTGGGGACTCCTCAGAATCCTTTTTTTTCCTCCTTTTTCATTCTCTGCCATAAAGGTTTCTTTCAGTATCATAATTTTCCATGTTTCCAGAGTCTTCCATGTTTCCGTAGTTTACCATGAATATGCTAAGGACCTCCATGTTTATTTTACCAGGGTAGAGCTCCAGATTCCTGTCTGAAATCAGCAGCCTACTTTATATATCCATTTGGAAATCTCAGACATATCAAGGGTTTAACTCATTTTTAAAACTGTTTTTGTTTATAATTATATTGAAAATATAGAATAGAGATAACTCCTGGCCTAAAATATTCTTTTTTCTGTCTTTGCTCTTTACCAAGAAGAGTTCTTCAGTTCCAAAATGCGTATCTCCAGTCCAAACATCTCTTCTCATCTTCAGGCTCATTTATCCAGCAGCCACTAACATCTTCACTTGAGTCTAGCTTAAAGAACTGCTGGATCTTTCTCATCCTTTAGGTCTCATTCTTCCCAGAGGTTTCCCTGTTCATTCTATGTCTCCCTTGTTATTCTGTATCTAAGGGTTTTTTTCAAAGCACATATCACAATTTTTAGTTATTGATGCTTTACTTACCGGTATATTTTTGCCTCTCCCACTAACCTGTAAGCCTCAAGGGGCCAGGGACTCTGTTTTTTCACCATTGAATTTCCAGATCTTTCACAGTACCTGGCACATGGTAATGCTTAATAAATATTTGTTCCATCAGTCCATCATGCCCCAAAAGAACTTTCCTTTCCAGGAAATCCTTTAGTTTATTTACTATATCCAAATGAATCTAAGTGCAACACTAAATTCTTAATATTATGAACCAGATATAGGTGACAGTCTATACTTGTTTGATCTTTTTTTTTTCTTTTTACTTGTTTGATCTTTTGAGGATCCTTAGGATCATATTAAAGTCTTTTGCTACTTGTCAATTTTATGGTTAAAATTAAAGGAAATAATTTTCTTCTTTTCTAATGCAATCAGTGTTAATTAAATTTCTTTATTCCAGGATGGAAGGCTAACATTTTATCCAGGAAGTCAGGCAGTGAAGCTTCCTTTTATCAACTTAATGAAAGCACATGGCACTTCCTTTCTGAATGCCTACACAAACTCTCCAATCTGTTGCCCATCACGCGCAGGTATGAACATGCTTAATATTAAGAAGTGGCCACACACATAAAAATTTTCTCACAGTTTAAAAGATTCTATTCAAAATAGAATAGTAAGTTATATTTGTCATCTGATAAAAAAATTTTACTATAAGTGATACATATTTTAAGGAATATATTGGGGTTATTGGGATTTCTGTTTTATTTTTAAGAGTAAGAATTTTTATCATCCAAAGCAGTGTTTAACACACATGCGTGTGCGTACAAATACACACACCTATATATTTTGTTTACTGTTTATATAAGCCAGTAAAATATAGATCTGTGAGGACAGGGAAATTTTTATCTACTTTGTTACTTCTGTATTCCCAGTACTTAAAACAATGTATTTCAACTAATGGGTTATCAAAATGCTTGATGTATGAATCTTATGAGAATTTTCATGAGGTTTGCTATAACACTTTCCTATTGCTTTGTATATGAGAATTTTTAATAAGGAAAATTTGAATTGGAAAAAAAAGGGTTTAGTTCATGTGTCACTGTTTCACTTCCTTATAATTGCTGACTAAGAATCTTTTGCTTATCCAAGCAAATGAGGAAATAATCATATATCCTAGAACAGTTGTATTTTCAAGGACAGTTGAATTTTCAAGAAAATTTCAAGGAAATTTTCAGTATGAGTAGAAGAGATTGGGAGGGAATTTCAGAGCATAGCACAATGTAGTTAGAATTTTCATACATAAGGTTTCTCTGAAATTTTCCATATTATTTTAGATTATAGACTTTTTTCTCTTCAGTCTCCATTCACTTCTATCCAAATGTGTTTACTTTTATTAGAATAATTTAACAAATAGGCATATTTTTTTAAGATTTTATTTTATTTATTCATGACAGACACAGAGAGAGCAAGGCAGAGACATAGGCAGAGGGAGAAGCAGGCTCCATGCAGGGAATCCGATGTGGGACTCGATCCCAGGAGCCGAAGGCAGATGCTCAACTGCTGAGCCACCCAGACATCCCAAATAGTCATACTTTTAATGGCAAAATGCCAGCAGTATTAATCCATGAATAACTGAGAAGACAAAAGGCCATTTTTTAAAATAAACTGTCTATTCTCTGACAGAGTTGTTTCCTTCTCACCTTTCTAATGTTTGATTGCTCTGAGATGTGTCAAAAGCACATCTGTCAGGCCTTCCTGACATGAGCTTCTCTGTGATTTGAGTCAATCCCTTCACCACCAGCACAAAGACTGATGTAATCGCCAATGATTAAAAGAAACTCAGTACTCTAAATGATATGTCAGTGATGAAGGCCCAGGGGTATTAACAGTTTTGTTAGTTTTTTATTTCCTATTGAGCAAGTGGAATGAGCAATGGACAAGTGTGAGATGTTGTCCTAGATTCTAATCCTCAATGGGCCAAACAAGTCACTTGGTTTCCTAATCTACAGGGTTAGATATCTTACTGTTGATTATCTATCTATCTATTATCTATCTATCTATCTATCTATCTATCTATCTATCTATCATCTATCTATTCCTTATCTATCTCACAGGGTTGCTCCCAGCATCAAATGAAATAATTAATAAAAAGGTGATTAATGAACTCAAAAGGTTTCCAAAACGTTAGTTGATACTTAAGATTTCCAAAATGTAACAACAGTAATACAGACTAACATTTGTTATTCTTTTTTTTTTCATTTGTTACATTCTTAACCATGTGCCTGGCAATATTCTAAGTGGCTTTCATGTCTTAATTTATAAAATAACATTTCAATAAAGTAGATATTGTTACTACCTCCATTTTGCATGTGAAAACAAAAGATTTTATTTGTTTATTCGTGAGAGACACAGAAAGAGAGAAGCAGAGACACAGGCAGAGGGAGACAGGCTCCATGCAGGCAAGCGTGAGGTGGGACGTGATCCTGGAACTCCAGGCAGACAGATGCTCAACCGCTGAGCCACCCAGGCGTCCCTCCCAACACCAGTTATTGAAGAGCATGTCCTTTCCCCATTATCTATATATTCTTGGCTCCTTTGTTTTAAAGTGACCATATTTGCTCAGGTTTATTTCTAGGCTCTCTATTCCATTTCATTGAAATAATGTGTCATTTTTTAGGCCAATACTATGCTGTCTTGGTAGTTATAGTTTTGCAATGTAGTTTGAGATCAAGAAGTATGATGCCTCCAGTTTTGTTCTTCTTTCTCAAGAATGCTTTGGCTATTTGGGGTCGTGTGTGGTTCTATACAATTTTTAGGATTGTTTGTTCTATCTGGGAACATGCCATTGGAATTTTCTCAAGGATTGCACTAAATCTATCGGTTGCTTTGAATGGTATGGACATTTTAACAATATCAGTTCTTCTGATCCATGAGCACAGAACATCTTTCCATTTATTTGTGTCATCTTCAGTTTCTTTCATCAGTGTCTTACAGTTTTTAGTTTACAACTCTTTAATCCTCCTTGGTTAAATTTTTTCTAGGTAATTTATTCATTTTGATGCAATCGTAAATGGGATTATGTTCTTAATTTCTGATAGTTTGTCATTACTATATAGAAATGCAACTGATTTTTGTATATTGATTTTATAACCTGCAACTTTAAACTTTACTAAATGCAATGATTAGTTCTAACAGTTTTTTTGTGAAATCTTTAGGGTTTTCTATATATGTTGTCTGCAAATAGAGACAGTTTTACTTCTTTCTTTCTAATTTGGATGCCTTTTATTTCTTCTTGCCTAATTGCCCTACCCAGGACTTGTACTACTGTGTTGAGTAAGAATTCTGAAAGTGGGCACCCTTGTCTTGTTCCAGATCTTGGAGGAAGTGCTTTCAGCTTTTCACCACTGAATATGTTAGCTGTTGCTTATCACATATGGTTTTTATTATGTTGAGCTATGCTCCTTCTATACCCAGTTTGTTGAGAGTTTTTACCATGAATGGATATTCAATTTCATCAAATGCTTTCTCTATTACAATGAGCATATGATTTTTATCCTTCATTTTGTTAACATGGTATATCAAGTTGATTGCTTTGCAGATATTGAATCATCTTTGTATCCTTGGGAATAAGTTCCAGTTGATCATGGTGTATGACCTTTTTAACGTATTCTTGAAATCAGGTTGCTAATATTTTGTTGATGATTTTATACTATGTTCATCAGGGATATTGGCCTATCATTTTCTTCTCCTGAGGTGTCCACTTCTGGTTTTGGTATTAGAGTAATATTGGCCTCATAAAATTAGTTTGAAAGTATTTCCTCCTCTTCTATTGTTTTAGAAGAGTTTGGAGAGACAGATTGATATTAATTCTTCTATAAATGCTTGGTAGAATTCACCAATAAAGCTTTCTGGTCTGGGACTTTTCTTTCTTGGGAGGAATTTGATTACTGATTCAATCTCCTTATTCATAATTGGGGTGTTAGATTTTCCATTTCTTAATGATTCAGTCTTGGTAGGTTGTATACTTCTAGGAATATATCCACTTCTAGGTCTTCCAATCTGTTGTCATATATTGTTCATAGTAGTCTTATAACTCTTTCTTTGTATTTCTGTTATAAGTTGTAATTTCTCTTTCATTTCTGATTTTTTAATCATCTTTTTTCTTGGTAAGTCTAGCTAAATGTTTGTCTTTTTATCTTTTTAAGAAAACAGCTCTTAGTTTTATTGATCTTTTCTATTTTCTTTTTTAGTCTCTATCTTCACTCTAATCTTGTTTTTTCCTTTCTTCTACTAACTCTGGGCTTAGTTCTTTTTCTAGTTCTTAAAGTTGTAAAGTTAGGTTGTTTATTTCAGCTCTTTTTTCTTGATGTAGGCATTTAACTCTCTGAACTTACCCCTTAGAACTGTGTACCATTAGTTTTTGGTATGTTAAACTTCCATTTTCATTTGTCTCAAGATATTTTTTTAATTTCTATTTTGATTTCTGCTTTGACCCTTTGGTGTTCAGGACCATGTTGTTTAATCTCCACATAATTGTGAATTTTTCAGTTTTCTCCTTGTAAATGACTTCCAATTTCATACCTTTGTGGTCAGAAAAGATCCCTGATATTTCAACTTCTTAAATTTATTACAATTTATTTTGTGGCCTATCATATGATCTCTCCCATGTCCTAGAGAATGTTCCATATACACTTAAGAAGAGTGTATATTCTGTTGCTTTTAGATGGAATGTTCTGTAAATGTCTGTTAATTCCATCTGGTCTAACATGTAATTTCTAAGTCCAGTGTTACTTTATTGATTTTCTGTCTGGATGATCTATCCACTGTTGAATCTAGGGTACTGAAGTCCCCTACTATTATAGTATTACTGCCTATTTATCCCTTTAAGGCTGTTAATACATGAAGAAAGATTTACTGGATACAATCATACTTGTAGAAAATAACAACAAAGATGTAGTACACTTAATTTTTTTGTGGAAAGCCAGTACATCCTTAAGGATGTTGGAAAAAGATCTATACTTCAATGGACTGACTTGTAAAATAAATAAGTACTTAGTGATTATTTTTATGATTGAAAGAAGACCTAGATAGAGTCAACAGGCTTTGTACATAATTCCAGCTATATTTACCCTTAAGCATCTTAACCAATAAGCCTTAAAGACTCAGCTGTAAAATGGAAACTTCTTGCAGAGTTTTCCCCTTGATAACACAATGTAACAATCAGAAATGTTAGCTGAAGGACCTAATGCACTTATGTCTTACCCCAGAGCATGAGCTCTAAGCTAGTAGATTTTTTTCTCCTGCTGTAATTGTCTTAATAGTTAAAATAAATCAACAAGCTTAACATTAATCCCAGTCTCTCGCCTTACTACCCCCAGCAATGTGGAGTGGCCTCTTCACTCACTTAACAGAATCTTGGAATAACTTTAAGGGCCTAGATCCAAATTATACAACATGGATGGATATCATGGAGAAGCATGGCTACCGAACACAAAAATTTGGCAAACTGGACTACACTTCAGGACATCACTCCATTAGGTAAAAAAGAAAAAAAAATAATGCTAATATGCTATCCTCTGCTATAGCACATACATGTACCCTTTTTGACTTTTATTATTTCTCCACAAAGGTGAAAATAAATCTCTTAATCCCTTGATTGTATTAATTTGGCTAACACTTTGCCTTTCTTTAATCTTCTTAAAATATTAAAATTGCTAATACGCTGGTAATTTTTATTTTTCTTAAGCATTAAAGGTCTGTAAAATTTATTTTTGAGTTTTGTTATACAATGTCTACTATGTACTGAATACAATTTATAATCTTTTTTAAAGACTCTAATCCTGCTACTTGCTTTTGTCAGTTATCTCCTGTCGATCTATTATAACTTTTTTTTTTCATCTTACTATGTCTTCAAAAACAAGGCAGGCAAGCATAGTGAGTAAGAGCAGAAATCTGGAATCAGAATGCCTCCTTGTGAGCTTTAGTTTCTCTGTTTACTACTGACCTCTAATTTCTTTGTTGTGAGGATTAAATGGAATGAGGTCTGCAGGAAAAAAACTAAACACAGCAGGTCTGTGATGGCCATCCTTAGAATGGCCCGCTTTCAAGACTGGCCCTTGGTTTATATCCAGTAACTTGAATATCGGGAGTGTTCCATGTATTCCCTGATGAAAATGACTTATTCTGTACCTAGGATGTACAATGTGGTTTATGCTCAATGCTTGCTTTCCCTCTGAGAGTCTGGGAGGCAGAGGGTATCTGCATGATCAGCCCCCAATAACAACTTGGGTACTAAAGAGATTCCCTAATAGACAATTCTTCATACATATGGTCATGTTTGATACTGGATGAATAAAGTGTGCCTTTTGTGACTCCACCTGGAAACTTGAAACTGGTTTGCTATCAATTTACCCTAAATACTGTTTCCTTTGCTGATTTTGCTTTGTGTCCTTTCACTATAATCATGGCCATGTGTACAACTAAATGCTGCATCCCATGAATTCTTCTGGTGAACTTGGGTATGATCTTCAAAGTCTCCCAACACTTGTGATTCCTGGCATAGAGACATATTAAAGCCTTAGAGCAGTACCTCTTGCCTAACAGGCACTAATTAAGGGTTATGGCAATGGTGGTAGTGAATGATTATGATGCTAATAATTATGGCAAGAACCAGAAAAATAAATTGAATAAAAGTAACGGTGAAGATAGTGAGATGAATAGTGTTCCCCAAAACTTCATGTCTAACTGGAACTACAAAATGTGACCTAATTTGGAAATAGATCCTTTTTACAAATGTAATTAGTTAGGGTTCAAAATGAAGTTATCCTGAATTTAAAGTGAGTCTTAAATCTGATGACTAGTGTTCTCATTAGAAAAGAAAAAGACGTAGACACACAGAGAAGGCATTGTGAAGACAGAGCAGAGACTGGAGTGATCACAGCTACAGTCTTAATATAACACCCAGTGTTCATTACATCACATGCCCTCCTTAATGCCCATCACCCAGTTACCCCTTCCCTCACCCTCCTCAGATGTATATTTTGAATGCCGGAAACAAGGAAAAAGGAAGAATTCTTCCCATGCTCCCGCAGAAGGAACACTGGCCAGCCAATACCTTGATTTCTAATTTCTGGCTTCTAGAACCATGAGATAATTAATTTCTATTGTTTTAAACCACGCAAACAGCATGGTTTGCAGTAATTTGTTACTGCAGCCCCTGGAAGCTTACAGAATGAGTTTTGGGTGAATAGATACTAAAATAATCTAGAATAATTGGAGTATTAGTCTTGCATTTCTGGATAATGTTAAATGTCTTTCCTTTTCTTTCTCCCAAAATCTAAAAGATATCAATCCTGCAAACCCAGGAGGGACCCTCACATCTCCTCCCCACCTCTGCATTCTAATCCATCCCCAGATGTTGTCAGTTCTACTTCTAAAATCTCTCTCCAGTTTATTCACTTACCATCTCCACCAAGCCACTAGCCTCTCCTGCATAAAATATTGAGGTGGCCCTCTAATGTTTCTTCTATCTGATCCATTCTCTATAAGCAGACAGAGTGATCTTTCAAAAATATACATCTGAGGAAGTGGGGGAATGGGGTAATTGGGTGATGGGCATTAAGGAGGGCATGTGATATAATGAGCACTGGGTGTTATATTAAGACTGATGAATCACTGACCTCTACTTCTGAAACTAATAATACACTCTACGTTAATTAACTGAATTTAAATAAAAACAAATAAATTAATTAAGTCACGGAACAGGATGCCTGTGTGGCTCAGCTGATTAAAAAAATTAATGATAGGGACACCTGGGTGGCTCAGCAGTTTAGCGCCACCTTCTGGAGTTTAGCGTCTGATCCTGGAGACCCAGGATCAAGTCCTACATCAGGCTCCCTGCATGGAGCCTGCTTCTCTCTCTGCCTATGTCTCTGCCTCTCTCTCTCTCTCTGTGTGTCTCTCATGAATAAATACATAAAATCTTTTAATAAACAAACAAATAAATAAATCTATCTTTAAAAAATTAATAATAAAATAAACACCTGATCAAGTGTCTTACCCAATTAAAATCTTTCTGTGGATCTTTTTTCCTCTGTAGGTAGGCTAAAATTCCAAATCTACAAAATGGTTTATAAGACCCTGTATTATCTAGTCCCTGCATACCTCTGGTCTCATTTCATACCACTGTCTCTCTCTCCCTCAGTATGCACCTGGTCTTTCATTTCTTTCACATGATTTTCACTAGCTCTGGATCACTGCACAAGCTAGTTTTGTGCAAAAAGCTCTCCCCCAACTCTGCGAGTAATGCAGGAGGAAAAAAAAAGGGTGGAAGCAGAAGTAGAAGGAGCATAGGCTTTGAGTCCATCAGAACTGTTAAATGCCCAGCTTCCCTGCTTACCATCCTTGCGACCTTGGGCAAGT
The DNA here is from genome assembly GCF_048164855.1 of Canis lupus baileyi. Lineage (NCBI taxonomy): Eukaryota > Metazoa > Chordata > Mammalia > Carnivora > Canidae > Canis > Canis lupus. Next base: position 15,115,647 of record NC_132839.1, on the reverse strand, counting down.
TACTTGACTTCTCTAAGTGTCAGTGTTCTTACCTGAAAACTGGAATTAATAACACCCACCGTGAGGTGCCTGGTTGCTTCGGTCAGTGGAGCAATGACTCCTGATCTTGGGGTTATGAGTTTGAGCCCCACATTGCGTATAGAAATTACTTAAAAATAAAAAAATCTTAAAAAAATAATACCCACCTCATTGGATGATTAGGAGTTTTGAATCAGTTAATATTAGAGATTATGTAAAAAGATTAAATAAGGTAATATGAAGTACTTAACCAATGCCAGGTGCAGAATAAGCATTCAATCAAGGGGGGAAAATTATTATAAAAATGGCTTAATCAGAATATAGTTTAATGTTTACATAAACCTTTCATTTTCTTTCTTTTTTTTCTTTTCTTAGCAGGGGAAAGGACAGAGGGAAAGGGAGAGAGAGAATCTTAAGCAGATTCTGTGCTCAGGGTGGAGCCTGACACAGGGCTTGATCTCATGACCCTGAGATTATGACCTGAGCCAAAATCAAGAGTCAGATGCTTAATGGACTGAGCCATTCAGGTGCCCCAAACCCTTTATTTTTCTAAAGTGTGTTGCACTGGTAATTATTTCATGTAGTTTCACAAGTTTCTCTTTAAAATTCTACTTTTTAGAAAGTAAGCTTAATCCAAAGTAAAATTTATTATTATCCTATCCCATACTATTACCCAGTCTTGTGTTATTTCCTATTGTTTTCTGTTTTCTCAGGCAATCCAGTAATAAAAGGAATCTAAGGTTGAACAGCTCATATTCCCTGTAACTATCATGCTGTGTATGATATGGTTAAATTTTATCTGAATTTTATTCATCAGAAATAAGAACTCTGTTTCTCTTTTTCATGCATATTTCCACTGCCAAAATCATGCTGGTGCATTGTAGGCATTAAGTGTTTGAATGAATGACTGAGACAATGACATTGATCTAGCTACTTATTATTTGATAAACATTAATGTTCTGTTTAACCTATGGTTTAAAATCAGTAAAAGGAAAAGAGCTACTTAATGTGGATATCTGGGACATCAGAGATGGTTTTCAGTATAATAATTTCTTGTAGCTAATTTTTATAACTCACCAGAGTTTAGAAAATTGAAAAAAGCTCTCAGAACTGTCTGTATTAGTTCTGTATGAACCCACATAGTTATTTAGCTGACAAATAGGTCAAGGATGCTACTAGTAGCATATCTGCAAAGGTTATATGAATTATAGCACATTGTATTTTAGATTTTTCTGTGCAATTTAAAAAATAGATCTCAGAAAAAAATGTCTCTCAATATCAAACTTAATAGGGGTATTCAGTATTTTAAGAGACTGACTCTCAAAATCAATAGTTGTTTTTATAACTCTTTGTGCTATCTTTTCCACTGAAATTGGTTGTTTTTGAACCTCCTTGTATTTTCAGCCAGAATTACAAGTTTCTTCAGTTTATTACTATAATACTCTGTCTTTTTACTATCAGATTAAACTCTCTTGCCAATATATTCTCAAAATAAAAAACAATGGTTCTCAAACCAGGGCAATTTTGACAAGCCTCCCCACCGCCCCACCGCCCCACCGCCCCAAGACATTTAATAAGGACTGGGGGAATGCTGCTGGTATCTAGACGGTAGAGGCCAGGGTTGCTGCTAAACAGTATACAATGCACAGAACAACCCACCTACCATCTGCCCCCACCCCACCTCCAGCCCAAAGCAAAGAATTATCAAGCCCAAGATGTCAATAGTGTAGAGATTGAGAAAACATAATGTAAAGCTAAATATTTCTAAATCCACAAAACCAAAGAGCATGTTAATTTGGAAGTGTGAAGAATTTGGAGGTATTTTATATAGACATTTTAAAAACTAGATTTCTAAGATCAATACAATTTAATAAATAAATTGAGTATTAAGTAAAAGTCCTTAAAATACTAAAAGATGATCCTTATTTAAGTTACAAAAGTATAGTCCAATGTATTTATTCAGCCAGTACTTAATTGAGCCAACTATTATGTACCAGACACTATTTTTTAAAGGATAGGAATACAGTAGTGATCAAAACACAAAAATCTCTAAACTCAGGGAACTTACATTCTAATGGCATCAGAAGTCAAGTTAAATAAGCTGCTGTCTTCTCTTTCCTAGCTAAAAATTTGAAAGTTTAAAATCTACAATCAAATCCTCTGTCATCCTACTTCCACTGAAATTAATCTGTTCTCAATCCATGTCACTTCATCATGTTTTCCTGAAGCCGAGTCATACCAGGCAATTTTCACTCCTCTGAAACAAATGAAAAATAAAGGCCTACTTCCAAAATGAGACAATTGCTTTGGGAAATTCTTAAGCTTGAACCTTTTGGCAAACAGGAAAGTGAAGCAAACTATGAGCTGCTTATACCAGTCTTCCTGTCCCTGTCAGGCCTCCAGACCAGAGCACAGGCTTTCTCAATAGAATCACAGTGACTCTTGGTATATATCTCATCTATATCTACTATTGTTTTATGATCTAAGATCATATATACCTTTATATTGTTTTTATCCATACCAAAGAGGAGTTTCTTTTCCTTATAATAAAGAAAGGCATCCATCCATTCCTTTGGTCATTTTATTTTTTTAAATTTAAAAAAAAAATTTTTTTTAAGATTTTATTTATTCATGACAGAGAGAGGCAGAGGGAGAAGCAGGCTCCATGCAGGGAGCCCGACACGGGATCCCAGGTCCCCAGGGTCATGCCCTGGGCTGAAGGCAGTCCAAACTGCTGGGCCACCCGGGCTGCCCCCTTTGGTCATTTTAGAAGCTTTTGTAGAACCCACACCACTACCACCATTCTATTATCACTAATGAAATTCAGTATCTAGAACAGTTTGCATTATTCTTGGTGCAATCTCAGATAATTGAAGATAATGAAAGAGTCTGCTGCTGTTTTAATTATTCCGGTACTCTCATTTCTGATGATTAGCAAATTCTTGGCTGAAGCAGCCCCTGGGGCTACCTGCAGAATGCTGTCTACCATAATTCCTAGATCAGTTTCTTGAGACCTTAGTGGATAGCTCTGAGCCTACAATCTCATTACCATTCTTGGATTTTTTTTCCCATTTAATTACTAAACTTTAATATATTATGTTTAGCTGCCTATAATGAAGTTTATAACTCCTACTTTGGCCAGTGTTAGCCATTTGTGGAAATTTGTCTCAATTTTTTGAGAAGAGCCTGGAGCTATCTAATAATAGGGAAATTTAACTTTTCAATTTAACATTAGCATTAGCCAGATATGAGCTAGGTGAAGAGACTTGTGGTTTTAAAAAGGAGGTTAAAAAAAGTCTAGATAACTATGGTACAGGGCAAAATATATTGCATTCTGTTTAAAAGAGTAAATGATCACATCCAGATTTTTTTTTTTCAGGGGATGGGAGTAAAGGCTGTAAAGTACTATATTTAATTTATTCTAAGGTGGTACCTTTTTTTTTTCACAATTTAAGGTATCTCTGAAATTGCAATGCATCTTACCTAGTGACATTACAAAGTTCTGTTTAGTGTAATTGGCAGTATTTTTCTTAATAGTATATATATATATATATATATATTTTTTAAATAGTATATATAGTTTTAATAGCATTTAGATTTGATGAGCTTTCATAGAGTAGAACATTACTAAGCTAAAATGGACAGGAAGGAGAAATTTCCAAACAAAGGTATCCAAGCAGGAAAGTACAAACCTTTTGGAGAACATTGGATAAACCAGAATTACTGTAGGGAAGATGAAAGGTAAAGCTTTCAAATGTGAGAAGGACTTCAGTAACAGGTTCAAGCAGCTGGCAGAAAATAACCTGCATGTTTCATCTGGTAAGCTGAATTTGAGAATCTCCACAAATTTTTTGTTCTGTAAAAAAAGACAAAAACAAAATAGTAATAACAACTTTGGAATGGCTCTGTTTAATTCTTTTCATCCTTGACTATATGTTTTGGTCTCTGGTGAAGTCCCATGATTATTCTACATGAATTTTTTGAGTTCATGTAATTTCTTGATTGATCCAATTTGTCATCCATTCAGTCTCCCTGTGTTCCTCTAAATATTTCCAGCCTTCCAGGTGGCTCTTTTATTTTTATTTTATTTTTTTTTTGAATCAGGTGGCTCTTTTAATACCTACATTCTATTGTAGTTAGCCATGAAAAATGGAGAACTTATTTTTACTATGTTTTTAGTATTATTACATACAAAACATATTTATAATAAAAACTATGAAATATTTAAAATACAAAGTATATTAATATTAATATTTTATATTACATATAATAAGTACTACTACTAATAATAAATTAAATCAGTGGCAAAAAAATCCATGATTTTCATCTTATATACAAATGGATCTATGAATTAAAAAAAGATTCTCTTACTTCTAACCTGAATTTGCTAGAGTTTATTTATTCCACTAAAATAGACTTTTTTGAGTGTTCATGTATGTGAGAAAGACAGATGACAGCCTTTAAAAAATAGTTTGTGTATTTCTCACAACACTGAGAGAAGAACATTTAATGGAAAGGAGTATAGATTTCTTTCTCCTTTTATAGAATACATTAGGCTGATACTGAAACTTGCAAGGTCATTATCCAGAATTGTAATGTTTTCATTCAGGAGACTTACCTGAGACACATCTAGCTGTTTAAATCCCATCAGAAACAATAATTGTGTATGCATGTGAGAGAGAGAGAAAAAATCTTAACTATAGAGAATAAACTAATGGTTACAAGGGGGGGTGTTGAGTGAGATAGGTGAAGAGGATTTTAAGGACTTATCTTGATGAGCACTGAGTAATATATGGAATATATGGAATTTTTAAATCACTATGTTGTGCCCGTGAAACAAATATAACATTGTATATTAACTATACTGGAATAAAAATTAAAATCTATCTTTCTTCTGACAGAAAAAAAAAAAGACAAATTGCTAGAAAATTTAGGAGAAATACTAGGAACTTGAAACATTTTTTATTTTATTAAATATCTTGTTAATAAGAAAAATAACCCTTAAAAATAATCAATCTTAGTTTTACATAGGTGACTATTTGATTCTTGTCATTTTTTTCCCCCTGGTTTTTGTGTTTGCAAGTCTCAGTAACTCTTTTAATGAGATCTAGTGTAGTGAGCCTGAACATTTACATGATTGAGTCTAAAAATTGTTTTCCATATTGCTTTCTTATATTTATGTTTAGTCAGTTTTTTAAATCTTTTTTAGGGGATCCCTGCGTGGCGCAGCGGTTTGGCGCCTGCCTTTGGCCCAGGGCACGATCCTGAAGACCCGGGATCGAATCCCACATCGGGCTCCCGGTGCATGGAGCCTGCTTCTCCCTCTGCCTGTGTCTCTGCCTCTCTCTCTCTCTCTCTGTGTGACTATCATAAATAAATAAAAATTTTTTAAAAATTAAAAAAAAATATTTTTTAGTACCTTATAATACACCTGTCTTTTTGCTTCCTCAGCAACCGTGTTGAAGCATGGACAAGAGATGTTGCTTTCTTACTCAGACAAGAAGGTAGACCTATGATTAATCTTATCCCTAAAAAGACTAAAGTAAGAGTAATGGAAGGAGATTGGAAGAATACAGACAGAGCAGTAAATTGGCTAAGAAAGGAAGCAAGTAATTCCACTCAGCCATTTGTTCTGTACTTGGGATTAAATTTACCACATCCATATCCTTCCCCATCTTCAGGAGAAAATTTTGGATCTTCAACATTTCACACATCTCTTTATTGGCTCAAAAAGGTAAGTATGCTATTGTGTGCTCAAAAGTACAAGTTAACATTAAAGCTGTATGTCGTTGGTACTTGCCCACTGCTTCTTTTATTATCACTTTTAAAGAAAAATTTGAAAATTCCATATGTTAGCAAATCAAATGTGACCAATAACTGATTGGCAAAAAACAAAGGGGCAATTTTACAAAGATAAAATAAATACTAAAACTCAGCAATCTACTTATGAGTTGAACACATTTGCATATAAATGTGTCTATAAAAAAAAAAAGAAAGAAACTCGGGTACCTGGGTGGCTCAGTTGGTTGAGTGTCCAACTCTTGGTTTCAGCTTAGGTCATGGTCCCAGGGTCCTGATATCAAGCCGCAGGTGGGGTTTTGCACTCAGTGCAGAGTCTGCTCAGGATGCTCTCTCTGTCCCTTTGCCCCCCCTTCCCCCAGCTTGTGAGCTCTCTCTCTCTCTTAAATAAATAAAACCTTGGGAGAAAAAAAGAAACAAACAAAAAGATGATTCTCTTAAGAATGCAGGCAGTCTCCACTTGGCACAGTTCCAGGGTGGCAAAAGTGACTATACAAGCTGAAACTGTACAAAGAGATCTCAATAATCAATTGAGAAAATGACCATTTTTCTAGGACTCTTAAAACCATTTGTCAAAACATTAAATTGCTCTTATTTTGGGTTATAAATGTGTAGGGAAATAGAAAAAAACATTTACGTTTAAACATAAAAACATAAAAAATGTTTATTGTTTTTATGTTTATAAAATGTTTAATGCACTGTAACTGAAAACACTAGAAATATTAAGAATTAAACTGTTTGGCATTTTTGTAAAAAATCAAGAATTTGAACAGTGCTTGCCTTCTCAATGTGTAACAAGATTTGGGGCAAACATCTCTGAGTCTTGGCAGACTGTCCTATCCCTTTCTAAATGTGGTTCACCTTCCAATATTTTACCCTTTGTACTTCCAATGTCATGATATATTTCTCTGAGTTCCTAGGATTTTTTCCAGTGTCACTTTCTCTAGGATATCTTCATCCTATTGTTTTGCAATGACCTTCCCATTTTTATCAGTCAGTGTGTCTCACTAAGTTCCTCTGGCTGCATAACTAGAGTGTATCAAATGATGGCAGTGTCAACATTCCCAGATTGGCAGTTTTTTCTATAAGTCTAGTTAATGTTTGATTCATATTTTATGTACAGTGTTATTACTTTTTTATTTCTTTACTGTACATTCATCTTTTTTTTAAGATTTATTTATTGATTCATGAAAGACACAAAGAGAGAAGTAAAGACACAGGCAGAGGGAAAAGCAGGCTCCCCATAGGGAGCCCAATGCAGGACTGGATCACAGATCCCGGGATCAAGCACTAAGACAAAGGCAGACGCTCAACCACTGAGCCACCCAGGCGTCCCTGTACATTCATCTTTTTTGACCAGTCCCCTCTTTTGATTATCCATTTTTGTAAAATGTCACATGGAGTTATCGCTGAGAGACAAGGAGATAGCAGAACTCCACACGTAGCTATATGTATGCATACTGAATAAAAGATATGCAGTGACCAATCACTGACAGACTTTGAAAAAAATGACATGATTAGTCCCTGATTGGGATACACATCTGTAATATACAAGGATTTGTAGTCTAAAGACCTAGCAGTATTTGAATGTGAAAGTTTGTACTTTATGCGGCAACTCACAGTTCATATACTTTGGTAATTAAAATTTGTGTTGTTGGGGGACTGGTGTTATTTAATTAAACTGTGGTAAATGAAATCCATGCACATCTGAACCATGCAAATGAAGACTATGTGTGTTTTGAAAGGTATCAACTTAAACTGAATTTAAGTTGCTTTAAAAACTCTAATCAGAGGGATGCCTGGGTGGCTCAGCAGTTGAGCATCTGCCTTTGGTTCAGGGCATGATCCCAGGGTCTGGGGATCAAGTCCCACATCGGGCTCCCTGCATGGAGCCTATTTCTCCCTCTGCCTGTGTCTCCGCCTCTCTCTGTCTCATTAATAAATAAGTGAAATCTTAAAAAAAAAAAAAAAAAAAACCTCTAATCAGAAATGCTGTTTAGTGAATCCTATCGCAAAGGAAATAGTATCAAAATTGTAGATACTTCATGTCTTCTAAAAAGTTGTAACTGAAAAAAATAAAAAATAAATAAAAAGTTGTAACTGGTTCTATCTTGAAAGATTAGTACTAGCCTAATGAACTGAAGCAGATAACTTACAAGTAAATAGTAAGTAGATACCTGAGTTTTTTTAGTTACATGACTAAAAAAAGTATATGACTTAAGCTTAGTGTTGTTTTCTTTTTTTTTTTTTTTCTTAGTGTTGTTTTCACCAAGACTATAAGCATTCATGTGTTTCCAAAAGTTGTACTTGTTCTTAGCAAACATTTGGCTGTCTCACTAGATATTGGCAATTTTATAGGCGAACTATTGGGAACGGAAATCTCAGGTTGTTGATTTTGGAATTTTGAGTTGGTCACACACTATATTAAAAAGCTTGGATACTTTTTGTGGACTAGAATACTGTCTAATATACCTCATGTTTTTCACTGTCATATAAATTTATAAAAATAATTTTCACAACTGTCTCATTATGTCTACAGATATTAATATACACCTTTCATTGTTACTGGGAATAGTTTGTTCCTAACCATGTATTTGATTTCCTATTTTCTTTACATAACTCATAACTATTTTCTTCTATAATCCTAAGTAAATAAGCATTGTCTAGTTCACCATACATACTTGTTGGAAGAAAAGAATATTACTACCTTGTTTTTCTCTCCTTTTTAGGTTTCTTATGATGCCATCAAAATTCCAAAGTGGTCGCCTCTGTCAGAAATGCACCCTGTAGATTATTACTCTTCTTATACAAAAAACTGCACTGGAAAGTTTACAAAAAAGGAAATTAAAAATATTAGAGCCTTTTATTATGCTATGTGTGCTGAGACAGATGCCATGCTTGGTAGGTGGTATATTTAATATAATAATAAGCGATTAAATGAAAAAAAGGTATAATATTTTTCCAGCAAACTGGTTGGTGACTTGTATGAACTGCCTCAGATAATGTTTTGTAACAGTTTCTTGATGCTAAAGGCTTGGAATAATCAAAATCCTGACATATAAAAATTGGATAATTTGTACTATTAATTGTGGAATAAAAAGCTTTTTCGATCTTAATAATTCATAAATGCTCAGATCTTTTCATAGATAAGGACAGGATCGTAGAAGGCTATTACCTGCTTGACACAAAACTTTTTACCTGCTTTAAACAGGAATTAGTATTTAACCAAACACAGGTATATATGTAACACACGCGAATTTTGTGATTTCTCCCAGACTTGAAATAATTAGATAACAAAACCATTCTTCCCAGGCCCTTTAGAGCAGGGTTTAACTAAACCTAACATCGGTTTCCCCATGTGTATTCTGGTCCAGAATCATATTGAATTTCCTTCCCTAGTTTACCTCAAAACCCTATGTGCTCCCAGAAGAGGACGGTCAAGAAAGCGTTTTTCCTATTCACTTGTAGAGTTAATGGCAGTTTCCAGTTTAGATTGGAAGACCCCGTTTTTAAAAAAATCCATTTTTCTAACAAGTTGTTTTCATATTTTGCTATAATTTGGAGTAAATTGCATTAGTGAAGTATGGAAAGTACCTCTTCTATACAAAGTAAATTTTGAGAGTGAACAAGTGATGAGCTATTTCTTAAAAAGCATTCATTGGGCAAAAATAGAAAAGTATAAAGCAGAAAGCAAAAAATATATATGGATAAATTATTTTACCAAGTATAATATGAATTAAAAGTCCTAAGGAGGGGCACCTGGATGGCTCAATCCTTTAAGCACCTCCCTTCGGCTGGCTCAGGTCGTGATCTCAGAGTCCTGGGACCAAGCCCCACGTTGGACTCCCTACTCAGCAGGGAGCCTGCTTCTCCCTCTTCCTCTGCTTGCTCCTCCCCCTGCTTGTGCTGTCTGTCTCTATCAAATAAATCAACAAAATCTTAAAAAAAAAATAAAAGGCCCTAAGGATTTTCCAAGTACTCAATCTTAAATGCAAATAAGATTTTAAAGTAAATTTCTTTAATCCTAAATCCACACAAAGGTTGAACTGCTTTTTATATTTTCTGATGTTGGTGAATATTCACCCACTTGCACTCTGGAAATCACTTTGAAAGTTTGCAGCTACGTAGCATTCATCTGTATCTACTAAGATGAAATACTATATATACATAATGTTGCTTCAGGAGTGTGGGAATACCTCTTAAAGTTTCTTAGAGAAAATATGCAGCAGATCACTTCAACTTACAAAGTTTATGAAATATGTCATATCTTGTCATAGCCACACTAGTCTGGTCACCAAATGGTGTATTTTTACTGTTCACTGTGTTTGCTCAACAAATATTGAACACCTACTAGCTAGCTATCAGGCATTATTTGGGGCTCTGGTGATGCTAATTGAATATTATGAAGAAATCACACTTTAATTAAAAACACTAAGCTCTTGTTGCTGCACCTCAGAGCCTTTATATTTGCTTTTCCCTCTGCCTGGGATGCTCTTCCCTTTGCTTTTTTACATTATTTTGTCTATTTACTTGTTTACTGTCTGCTTCCCTTGAACGAGGGGAGCCTTGTGAGGGCAGGGACTTTGGTCTTATTCAAGATTGCAACTTAAGTACCTAGCTTTGCATCCATGGTGCCTAGAACACAGTATGCACTCAGCAAACATGTACTGAATGAGTATAAACACCAGCCCTTGTAACACGTTGTTGGAATTCCAGCAGAACACAAGTTGTAGAGGCCTTAAAGGACAGCCATTCAGTCTGCCTGGAGGAGCAGGCAATGTTTCATCAGGGAAATAATGCCTGAGCCAGGTCATAAAAAAAGAATGGGAATCTGTCACATAGAAGGTGGGGGGAAAGGCATTCAACACCAAAGAAAGAAGAGAATGTACAGTGGCAAGAAAGTCTAACCTAATTATTACTAGTTCAGGGAGTCTAAGTAGTTTAGGACTATGGAAGATAAAGGTCTAGGGGGCAGTTGAGGCTGGTGAGCTTGCTAAAGAATTAAACAATGGGAAGTTTTGAAAAAGTTCTAAGCTGGGATATGACATGATCAGATATTTTAGAAAGACAGCCCCCCAAGTGGTATCAGAGTTAGGGAAGCAGTATGGACGGGGGCAAGAAGACCAATTAGGAAGCTGTTATAGTTGCCCAGTTGAAAGATCCTGATGGTCTATACTCTGTAAATAACTCTGTAGAACCATGGGTCTCAGCGACTGGACCTCAGAATCAGCTGTGGGTTTTGTTTTTAATAATATAGTCCCCTGTAGGCCAGATTCAGGAACTGCCAAAAGGGATGACTCTTCTCTGTAGACTGTGCCTTACTGATTCAATGAAGAGGATACTAAGAGACAGGAATTAGTCAGAGAAATATTACTGTCCAGGTATGTCCTATCCAAGAATATGGTATATCTAAATCTGTTAGTTGGGGTTTTGGAAGAAAGAGGAGCAGGGAGGAAGACTTCTGACCCCCATGGAGCAGAAACTGTGGGTTGGTGGCAATATCAGTCCCTTCTTTGTCTGAGACATAGTGCAGTGCTGACATCTAGAGTTGTCTTTCTTTTTTTCATTTAAATCACCAGGGGGGAAAAAGTTTTCCCCCAAGCTCTGAGAGGAACACAGAAACCAAGCCAGCATGATCTCCAAATAAAGAAACTTATCCTCTCAGTACTGTATTTTCTTCTTCCTCTCCTGTCAGGTGAGGAACAGACACATGAAACTTGGCCTAATGTACTTGAGAACACTAGATAACATTCAGATGTTAAGAAGCATCCTCTTGCAAAGTAGGGTTGTTACAAGCTTACTGTGATAGAACACAAACTAAAAGCTAATTAAGATTTGTCTTGTATCTTAGGAGAAATTATTTTAGCTCTTCGCCAGTTAGATCTGCTTCAGAATACTATTGTCATATACACCTCAGACCATGGAGAGCTAGCCATGGAACATCGTCAGTTTTATAAAATGAGTATGTATGAAGCTAGCGCCCACATTCCACTCCTGATGATGGGACCAGGAATTAAGGCCAACCAACAAGTATCAAATGTGGTTTCTCTTGTGGATATTTACCCTACCATGCTTGGTAAGTAACACATTCGGTAAATACTTATTTGTAATAATGTTGGAAAATGAATAAGCAAAGTAGTCAGAGGTTTGCCAACTTGTTCATAACCTTGAACAATTCTTTTAACTATGAGTCAAATCTACATCTGAAAAATGAGGCTAATACTCCTCAAGTTCTGTAGCCTTCATATACTACAGTCATTTTTCCCTTCAAAAGATTCATAACTAAGGACATGACTGTATACAGTAAGCCACTGAAAATACTCAGGTTCATAACTTCATAGATTTAATTTGTGTATCACGTGATTCTCTACTACCATCTCTCAAAAGTATAATTTCCTTTTGGATTATTCCATCCATTTTGAAACTAATCATTTGTACAGTTTTAGAAAAGTATGAACGTGTTTCTCCTCAGAATCTTTAGATTGTTCTGTGCTAAGTACTTTACTAGCTTCTTAATGTCTATATGCATAACCATAGGTCTAGGACGGCAATATTTGGGTAGGGGTAGTTAACAGTTTTTGTTGCAGGTAATAGAATCACACCATCAGCAAATTCAGATGAAATTACATAGACATATTAGTCTCTAATTTAGCAGACTACTATAAATTCAATAACATTTAACTACTGAAATTCTTCTAAGGCACCCTCAGTTGCAAAAAGTACCACCTATTTATAAATAGATTTTGCTGAAAGAAAAAGATAGTACAACATAAGATATGGATATTTAATATATGTATACCAAAGAGTGAAAGAAACATGTATTTGAAAACCAAAGAAGTAAGAAAGTTCCTTTTTATCTCCTTTCTTCTGCTACAAGGACTTTCCTTCATTTAACTAAAGACTATTCCAGGGTCTTAAAATTCTTTATGGTTAATTTTTTTCAGTGCCTTTTCCCTTTCTCTTTTATTTTACATCACCTCTTGTATATTTGATCACACTTCTTTGTCATTCTTTTGCCTGATGATATTTTTAACCTCTTCAGTTTCCTCATTGTCATTTGCTGGTTCCCCTATATCCCAAAGCAATTATCACACTTAGCTGTATCTCTGACACTTTCAGGCTCCATCAATTTTCAGGCAATCCCTATTACTTCCTCATTTCTGTGTTGATAAGAAGGGTATGCATGATTATGTGGGTTTGTGTCTCTCTTATTATCACCTTTATAATCTTAGAACAGGTGCTTCCGGACAATGGCATCTCTTTACAGTTTCCTCTCCAAGTTTTTCCTCCTGTAGAAGTCTTCCCACTCCATTGCCAAGTTTGCTGAACTTTTTTTTTTTTTTAGCCCTGTTCTGTTTTCTTGAAGGACAGTGACCAAAACTGCAAACGATCATCAAAGGTTGGGATGATTCTTTTTCAGTATTCCCTCAATATATTTCATAGTGATATTTGCCATTTTGTCTTTCTGACTATAGCAGCTCAATTGACCATTATGTACAATGATAGAGGAGTCTTACTCTATCTATGCTTAGTTGGCCTATCACCTAATATGATTAACATGTACTGTTTGAGTCATTTTTTTAAAGGATTTTATTTATTTATGAGAGACACAGAGAGAGAGGCAGAGACACAGGCAGAGAGAGAAGCACAAGGAGCCCGATGTGGGACTCAATCCCAGATCCCGGGATCACACCCTGAGCCAAAGGCAGACGCTCAACCATTGAGCCGCCCAGGTGTCCCAAGTCATTTTTTTTAAACACTGTTTTATATTTGCCAACAATGCAGATTTTCTACTCTATAATTTTGATTCACCATTAACACTACTTGCCATTTTATACATCATAAAAGCTAAAAGGCATCTGCAAGACTTTACAATGAAAAGTTTCACAATGTATTTAGCTAATAAATTATATAAGAAAACACTAAAGTTGGTTAGAATGAGGGAATTTATTACCCATCTAGGGGAACACCTACCTATCCTATGCCTACTTTGTTATATGACAATTAAGCATTTCATTTGCCAAAATTAAACATTCCCAGAAACTCCTCCCATTCTTTCCCTACTCTTCTGGAAATTATGTAGCTTCTCTCCAAATTCTTTTCTCTGCAATTTGTTAATTATTACAATTTCCTAAAACTCACAGTTCTATGTAGATTTTTGCATTTCTTTATCTTTCACTGATTCTTCATAATAGATTCCTTCTGAGTCATATTTCCCTACAGGATACATTAACAACATTTAGGTCATGTGTTGATTAGACCTGCCTAACTACAGTAAAGGAAATTAAGCCAAAATTCAGTGTCTCTCTAATTCTGAACTGGAAATTAGCATCTTCAGGCTTTGCACAGTTTGTAGTATGTTTGATTGGAAATATTTTTATCACCAAAAGGGAAGAGTTACATTTATGGGGTTGGGGCAGAAAAGAGAATATCTGTGCATGGGTCCTTTTATATAAAACACTGAAACATTCTACTGACCAGATGTTAACCAGAGATAGGATAGAAAGAGAATGATGGAGGGGTGCAGCAAGAATCTTATGTTGGAGCCAGGAAACAACACAGCAACATTATCATTTATCTAAAATTAATCTTTTTGCAAATAATAAAGGCTTACTGTTAATAGAGCTCTTACAAATCCATAGAAAAAAGAGAAATACCCTAAAAAAATGACTGAAAGATATAAACAAATAATTCACAAGAGAAGATACACAAATGGCCAAGATATTTTAAAGATTCAAACTCAGTAGTCAGAAAAATATTCAACAAAAGATACTAATTTTCTTTCACATATGGAGTTTGCAAAGATTAAAAAGAATTAGAAAAGCTTATATTGGAAATAGGCCTTTTCTTATTCTGCTTCGAGTATAAACTGGCACAGATTTTCGGGATGCAATGTAACATAATGTTCCACATCACTCAGAAATATGTACACTTTTTGAACTAGAAATTCTAACTTTAGAAAATAACCTATAGATATATATAAAGATTAATCTCCATGGATATTTATTATAGTATTATATTAAGTTAAAGAATTAAAAAAATTTTTTAAAAAAGAATTAGAAACAGTACGAATGCTAAGTAGTAACAGAATGGATAAAAAATACTCAATTTTGAACGATGAAATGATCTGTGAAAATGGCCCCCCTAAATTATTGAAAAGAAAATGTAGGTTTTAAACTGTATAAATGGGGGGGGGGTTATTTACTGAGATAGGGTGTATGGAATTTATTGTCCAAATCAGCACATTTTTTAGACTGTTAACAATTATACCAGGATTAAAGGCATAAACAGTCTACTGCCTCGTTGAACACTCTCATCAGCCAACAAGGCAACATTGTTCTCATAGTCTATGTGTTATCTGATGTTTCATTCAACCTTTTAAAATGAAATTGTTTAGTACTGGAAGAGTTTAAAGCTACTTCAGTGAAGATTAACTCAAAAATTAGACCTGTAGGACAGTACATTCTATTTCACCTCTGCTTAATAAATAACATATACAGATTATAACATATCTACAACGGACTTTTTATTTTGTGATTCTTCTAACCAATTAGGAGTTTATAACAGATATAAAACATAATCTATTCTTAGATTCTAAAGGCCTTTTCTTTATTAGCTTAGCCATTGCTGTATTATTTTGTATGAATCTAAATTACACACCGAGTATGGGATTAAATGTCTTAGATCAAAGCCTCAAGTCAGACCTCCTCTTCTCTTAAGTCCTATGGATCTCATAAATATATAAAAGATGGTGATTGAAAACACCTCAAATAAAAGGACATTAAATAGGAAAAACCAATTGGGATTCCTGCTTTAATAAATCTACCTTACTATGAAGCGCCCGTTCAAATTTAAGAGACTACAATGCTTTTAATAAAAAATCTGAATTTACAAATAGTTTTTAAAAGGTATTTTAACTATACCTAAAACATATTGCATAGTATGTTAACTAGCTGGAATTAAAATAAAAACTTGGGGAAAAAATGTAAAAGGTATTTTAAGAGTTTTTCCCTTCCTATAAAATGATATTTTATGATAAAGTAGAAAGGGTTATTCTTAGTCTGTTTATCTTAGCAGGTACTTTATGGTATACTATCACATTACCATTTTCTTTTTTCTTTTTTTTTTTTTTACATTACCATTTTCTAATGCAGAAAAGTACCATTTTTGTGAACTGGAATTCTTTACCATTAAAGTTGATATCATTTTAGAGATTATTCTTTAAAAATTACTCCCCCATATGTTTTCTTTTCTAATAACCTATTATTAGCATCTTTTGGCTCAGGTAGAAATAAAGGTAGTCTCGCTTTAAAATTGTTTTGATTTTCTCATTTAAACTTATTTTCATGTGAATTTTTTCTTTTAATAGTTGATCTTTTTTGTAAGACACCGCCTTCCTCTAACATAAAAAATAAATCCATATTTTTTGCATTGTGAAAATGTAATTATATAAAAATGCAGTTGTGTTTACAAGAACACTTAATTGTGAAGGATTCACGTTGCAAAACCCTTCCTGTCACAAGATCTTAGTGGAGGGTTGGGAGAAGCATTCTACACAGACGATTTTGTTTTTATTATTTAAAAAATACTGCGAATTTGAGTAACGATAGTAAAGCAAGACTTGTGTTGGGAATACTGAAGAATCCAGAGATCTTGGAGCCAGACTGCCTAAATTCAAATCCCTCCTTCAGTTTTGGCCTCGGGCGAGTTACTTAACAACTCTGGCCTTCATTTTTTTTTTTTTTTTTTTTTAATCAATAACATGTAAATAATAGTGGCTATTGCAAAGCTTAGAACAAAAACTGGGACATGGCAAACAATTAAATGTTAGGCATTATCATCATCATTTTTATTCTTTGGAATGCCCTAAAACATCTACATAGTTTGCATCACTGCCATACCAGTGTAATCTTTTATCCATTTGTATGGTCAGGAAGAAATATAATCTTATCTCTCTTCAGGAAACCATCATATATATCCAGGTCTGCCTTTTTCCTCATTTGTTTTAAATTCAAGACACTTTTATTAAGAATACTGCAGTTAATTTTAATCTTTGCCTCTACTACCGAGAAAGATGAAACTTACTTAAAACAGAATTTATAATGACAGATGTGCCAGAAGAAAAAACATACGAAAAATGGTTTTAAACAAAGATCAAAGAGCTTTTTGAAATGCAGTTTAAGCTAAAGGGCTTTTTAGGAAATCACTGATAAACATATGAGAAGTGAATACCCAGTTTCCTGAGGCACAGAAAGTTAATTAATATGTATTTACTAAATACTGTGGATATTTGACATGGGTTTTATTCTTCATCAGTTTACAAAGGTATATTATACAGCTACTACGAGGCCCCAGTTCTCTCCTGCCTGGCCCTGGTGCAGCACCTTCCTGGCCCCTAGCTGCTGCTCACACCACTCTGAGTCAGTTCATTCTGTGGTAGTTAGCACGTCATGCTTCAACTCACAGTCCTCTACTGGTTTCCCTCTCACAAAGAGTAAAATTCAAAATCTCTCTTTGGATCTGGGGTTCCAGCATGATCTCTAAGTCCTCTTTAACAGTTTCCCCCCTCACCTACCCCGCTCCAGCCAATCAGGGATCCTTGGTGGCCGGGGAACATACTAAGCAGGTTCCTGCCTCAGGGTCTGCATGCTTGCTATTCCCTGGGAGGGGGGATGCCCCTCCCCCAGATACCTACAGGATTCACCCTAGCCCTTCGTTTTTGTTTTTTTTTTAGGATTTTATTTATTTATTCATGAGAGACACAGAGAAAGAAAGAGAGGCAGAGACACAGGCAGAGAGAGAACCAGGCTCCATGCAGGGAGCCCAATGTGGGACTCAATCCCATGACTCCAGGATCACGCCCAGGGCCAAAGGCAGGCACTAAACTGCTGGGCCACCCAGGGATCCCCTCCTCGGGGGTTTAAATGTCATCTCCTCAGAGAGGCCCTCCCTGAATACAGTATATAAAACAGCAGCACCTGGACACATACTCGCCATCATTCTCTGTCCCCCTTACCCTGCTTTATTTTTCTTCACTGCACTTAGCACCATCTGACATGTCTGTCTGTCTGTCTCCCCACATTAGAATGTAAGCTCTAGGGGAGCTTATCTGCCTTGTCCACGTTGTTTCCTCACACCTGGAACAGCACCTAGGTTGTTGAATTAAAATTTAAAAATACTTAAATGTACTCTTAGCCCAGTTTATTGCTGACTTCCCATATAAACACAGAAGAACCATGTAAATTTTCTTAGCGTTCCAAACTTCTTTAGGAAAATTAGGCTAAGAATAGATCTGAAATAAGGTATTTCTAAATATCAAAAGTTATTAAAATGCTGACAACAGACAGGAACTTCCCAATCCTGGGTATATGCCAGTTGGTCCCTGATTTTCCAGTCATCGTTGAAGGCCTCCTCTCTCCCTTCCTGAGCCTAGCTAGTGGTGCCACCTGACGGCTGCCAGGCAGCCCGGCCTGACCCAGCCTGTTCCCCTGCTACCTGCATTCCTTAGGGCAGACTTCACTAGTAGCCTAAGGTCTTTGGCTCACGTGAGCTTTATCTCGAGCAGTCCCTTTCTCTCGAGCAGTCCCTTTCTCTCAGGCTCCTCCTTTTTAATGTCTTTGCTACTTTTTGTTTTTAACCAGTTTGCTTGCTCACTTGTTTTCTTTTCTTCTTTCTCCAAAAAAGGTCTGTGGTTATGATTGGCTAGCAAAAGATTAGCATTATAATATGCCCCCTTCCGAGGAAACGGGAGGATAGATTTTTAAATTACATGTCAAACATGTACCTTAAGAAGATTTATAGAGGTCTATGTCTACTTTTTATTCTCCTTTAATTAACCTATTTTTCTTCAGATACTTACAGCCAAGTTAATTTTCCTGTTCAATTTTGTTTAACTCCTAACATTGCTGATATATTACTTCCTATTTTTTACTGGAAATACTTAGTTGTACCTATAAAACATGGAACATGGAAACCAGAAAAGAGGTGGAAAGGCAACTGCCGGCTCATTTTGGAACTAGCCCAAGTACAATATAGGAAGGATACAGATATACCTATCTATAGGAAGAAGATTGTTTGAGTTCCAAATACCCTAAAAGCAATTTTTAAAAAATACCTCTTTTTAAGTTAGACATTCCTCATGCTATTGTTTTATAAGTTTATATTTGATAAGGGGAAAATAAAATTATTTTTCCCTAAATTGGTATAAGCCAAGATTTCCAACATATGTTCTGCAAAATACTAGCCCCTCAAGATGCTACTTGAGGGTAAAAATGTTACATCATCAAATAACTTTGGAACACATAGCATATAGTGGACCACACTTAAAGGTTTATAGTATACATCAGCAATAAATTTACGTCTACAATAAATTTACCTACTTAATTTTAATCGTTGTTTGCAAACAGAGAGGACTATTAAACCCTTTAATTTTTTTAAGATTTTATTTATTTATTCATGAGAGACACAGAGACAGAGAGAGGTAGAGACACAGGCAGAGGGAGAAGCAGGCTCCATGCAGGGAGCCTGATGGGGGACTCCGTCCTGGGTCTCCAGGATCAGGCCCCAGGCTGAGGGCGGCGCTAAACCGCTGGGCCACTGGGGCTGCCCTAAACCCTTATCTGGCAGAACTGATGTGAGAACCAACGGTAATTATTTATCATTCAGAAATAAAAGACTGATCAATATCTGTTGAGGATTTCCTGTTAGGCACTGGTCTCAGAATTTTACATAAATTATATTTAAACCTTAAATAAGCCTATGAAGTACAGGTATGATTATTATTCACCCTTTGTAGATGAGGAGCCTGAGGTTCAGAGAGGTTAATATCACACCCACGGTCACAAGGCTGGTGCAGTAAGCATTTGGTTTTTTGTTTGTTTTTTAAAAGATTTTATTTATTTATTCATGAGAGACATAGGCAGAGGGAGAAGCAGGCTCCATGGAGGGAGCCCAATGTGGGACTCAATCCCAGAACTCCAGGATATGACCTAAACTGAACACAGATGCTTAACTGCTGAGCCACCCAGGCATCCCATGGTGTGGTAAGCATCTGGATGTAGGCAGGTCTACTTACAAAATCTATATGTGGTCTTTGGTCTCCACAACCTCTAAGGATGTCATTTATGAGTGTTTCAATTAATGAAAAGAGTAAGTTATTTAAAAATATTGTGTTATTTTGTCACATAGATATTGCTGGAGCTCCTCTGCCTCAGAACCTGAGTGGATACTCTTTGTTGCCATTATCATCAGAAATGTTTTGGAACGAACATAAATTAAAAAACCTACATCCACCCTGGATTCTGAGTGAATTCCATGGATGCAACGTGAATGCTTCTACCTACATGCTTCGGACTAACCAATGGAAATATATAGCCTACTCTGATGGTACTTCAGTGTTGCCTCAACTCTTTGGTAAATCTGTTGACCTATTTTTTAAGTGCAGTATTATATGTAATGAGCTAACCTCCATAGTGTTACTCAAGAGATCCAGTCATCATTGGTTAAATAAATAAATACCTGCTGCTTCTCCTGCCAGGACATCTACAAAAGGTTTTCCACATGAGGTGCAGCTTCTTTGCAAATCATCTGAATTCCAGAGCAAGTGTCCTAAGGCTTTTGATCAGGGTCTCAAGACTGAAACCATGGTTTTCTTTGATCCAAGGTGTCCTCTAATATTCATGGTTATCTTTCCCAAACAGTAGTCAACACCCTCTCATTATACCTTGGTTTCAGCTGTTCTGGAGATTAATCTCTTTATCTTGTAAAGCCTGACATTCGACATATATTATTTAAGAGAACACCATTATTCTCATTTTATAGAGAAGATTAGGGGTCAAAGGGATTCAAATACCTGTGCAAGATCTCACAGTTAAGTGGCAGAACCGGTCCAACTTCAGGTCTAACTTCAAAATCCATGTTCCTTCCACTCCACAAAGATGCCCACTAGCTAAACTTCTCTTTCAATTAATTTTTTTTTAATTTTTAAAGATTTATTTATTTATTTTGGAGAGAGAGAGTATGCATGCACAGTGGGGAGGGGCAGTGGGAGAGAGAGAATCTCAAGCAGACTCCCCACTGAGTGCAAAGCCCAACCCGGGGCTGGATCGCAGGACCTTAAGATAACCTGAGACAAAATCAAGAGTCAGATGCTTAACCAACTAAGCCACTCAGGCACCTCTCTATGAGTTAATTTTATTTATTTTTTTAAAGATTTTATTTATTTATTTATTTGAGATAGAGTGGGTGAAAGACAGAGCATGAGCGGGGAGGAGGCAGCAGAAAGAGAGGGAGTAGCAGGCTCCCCACCAAGCAGGGAGCCCAATGTGGGGCTTGATCCCAAGACTCCAGAATCATGACCTGAGCCAGAGGCGGATGCTTAAGAGACTGAGCCACCCAGGCACCCTTATGAGTTAATTTTAAAGCAACATTATTAAATTCAGGTTTTACTTATCCTTTGCTCCCATCTCCACATAATATATGCCCTTGTTAGTATTGATTTCTCCCTAGGTTTCCTCTCTAGTTAGAAATGTCAAAATTATTAACTCTAAATAATTCTTTAGGGACTAAGCTGATTGACCTTGACACCCCCCTCCCCCCTTAATTCTAAGAGCAGGAAATTCTTGGCTTCAAAAGGAAGTCCTTAAATTTTCATCCTGATGTGTAACAGGCATCTCTTGGTCATTCACTGCACATGTTCTACAAAACAGATGTGACTGTCAAAGGATCAGTGGATGAGCCTGTCTTTCCTGTATTCTCTGGGGTTTATCCACGGACTGCCCTTTCCCCCAAGAGGTGCCATGTGAAGTCCTCTAACAAAGTCATAAATGTCTTCAGGGCTCTTCTGGCAAATGCACCACATAGGCCCACAGAGGTTTTTCCCTCAACATGTAATATGAATTTATTATCTTAAGTGAATTGTCATAGGTCTTTGATTTGCTATTTTTCCAATTAGATTGACATGCAATTATATTTTGTCTTCCTTTTACCTAGGTAAAAAGGGTGTTTATATTTTGATTTGTCATTATTTTCTTGGTGGTAGCAATTGAGATACATTCTTATTTCCATGGCTGTTTGTTCAAATGGACAGTGTCAATGAATTGAACTTTCAAAAATCCAAGACAAGATACTAAAATATATAGAAAACTATGAGTAGGTAAAGTTGCAAGAATATGACTTGACTATGTAAAGAATTATTGCAACTGGAAAAGTTTGGGGCTATTGAAATGGGACAATATGAGCATTACTATTTTTTTCTCTGTATGTCAAAGTAAGCAGAGCATCAAAGCCAGGAAGGATTAGGACTAAGCCAGCTCACTAGTGATAAGAATCCATGTATTTCTGTCATCTAGAAATGGATAAGAAAAAAAAAATGAGATAGCAGGATGATGGTAGGAAGGTAATTTGGACATACATGTAGAGGAGTGTTTATTTTTTTATTTTTTAAAATATATTTATTTATTCATGAGAGACATACACAGAGAGAGAGAGAGAGAGAGAGAGAGGGGCAGAGACACAGGGAGAGGGAGAGGCAGGCTCCATGCAGGGAGCCCGACGTGGGACTTGATCCTGGGTCTCCAGGATCACCCTGGACTGAAATGACTGAGCCACCTGGGCTGCCCTAGAGGAGTGTTTAACCTTTGGTATAATATTTTACCATTTATACTGTCCTTCATCTTATTATGCTAAGAGGAACTGAAAATGAAAATAAGCTCAAATATATTAAGTCACAGAGTAATGACATTCTAAAAAATGTTTCTGTATCAGATAAATATTTTGACAGCTATTTAATTTTTTTCTTGCAGATCTTTTCTCAGATCCAGATGAACTAACAAACATTGCTACAAAGTTTCCAGAAGTCACATATTCTTTAGATCAGAAGCTTCGTTCCATTATAAACTACCCTAAGGTTTCTGCTTCTGTCCACCAATACAATAAAGAGCAGTTTATCAAGTGGAAACAAAGCGTAGGGCAAAACTACTCAAATGTTATAGCAAACCTCAGGTGGCATCAGGACTGGTTGAAAGAACCAAGGAAGTATGAAAGTGCAATTAATCAGTGGCTTAAAACCCCTCACTAATCCTAAAAAAATCTGAACAGAGGTTAGAAAATAATGTCCTAGAGCAACATATAGAGATATATGCTAAGAGATCATGATTAGCTTTTATATGTGTTTTAATAATTACTGATTTTTACTTATTTTTAAAGAATGTATTCTATTTCAAAATTAAGTAATCATTACAAAATTACATATTTTCAAAAAGAACTCATTCTTGCTAACTTTTAACAACTTAATGGAAGTAATAAAAGGATGGAAGCAAATAGTATAAAGTTATGTTCCTCTGAATAATATGGAATATAGACAATTTTAACAATTATCATATGATTTATGAACCATAAAATAGTTACTTGTATTTGATGGTGTGATGAGTTATTTGCGTCTGATGGGACATAAATCATCTGGATGTATTTGATGGGAGTATTTAGAGTATTTGATGGGACACAGATTCTGGATATGGCTGACGTTATTACTGTTTTTTTTAAATAGGTAATATATGCACAAGGTACAAGTTTCAAAAGGTACAAAAGAGTTAATAATGATCATGAAGTCTCCCTACTTTCCCAGTTCCCCTTCCTGGGGCAACTGTAACCACCTTCCTAAGGATCCCTTTAGAGACACACTTGTATATCTAACAAACTTTGTATGTTTCCTCACACACAGAACAGAGCTTACTATACAAAATGTTCTGCATCTTGCTCCTTTTTTCTCCCACTTAAAATAAAGACCTGGAAGTGAAATTGCTGGATTAAGACTGGGTCTAGCAAAATTACACCAAATTACCTCCGAAGAAGTTATACCAATTAAAATTCTCACTCAGTGATGCACTTCTTCACATCCTTTGTCAACCTAATAAACAAAAAATAGATTATTTTTAATTTTTTAAATTATGAGTAAGATCATGTTTTCCTATTTTTTTAAAGATTTTATTTATTTATTTATTCATGAAAGACACCGAGGGGCAGAGGGAGAAGCAAGCTCCCTGCAGGGAGCCCGATGCAAGACTCAATCCCAGGACCACGACCTAAGCAGAAGGCAAACATTCATCCACTGAGCTAGAGCTACCCAGGTGCCCTGATAGATCATATTTTCATATATTTAATGGCTATTTGAATTTCCTTCACTGTGACCTTACCTATTTTATTCTTTTGACTATTTTTATGTTGCTCGTCTTTTTTAATTACAGGCATGCTTTTGGATATTCTCTGTAATAGAAGCTGCACTTTTTTTTTCCTTCTTGGAATTTGTCTTTTGACTTTGTTCTGGTGGGGGTTTCTTCTTTTTTTGTTTTGTTAATTTTTTGTTGTTGTTCTGGTGTTTTTAACCTGTGCAAATTGGTATTTTCATGCTATCAGATTTATGAATTTTTGCTTATATGGCATTGGGATTTTGTTTCATACATCTTCAGAATGGCATTTCCCACTTAATTTCTTTTACAGTTTTCTTTTTTGCCCCATCTGGAATGTATACTCATATTAAAAATCTGACTTTAGTTTGTTATTTTAAGAGGGCTAACCAAATGACCTTTTATTGAGTAACATTTGTCCATTGGTTAGAAAATGCCACTTTATTATTTAACACCTTTTATTGAGTAAATCATTTTTCTCTACTAATTTGAAATGTCGTTTTATCATATACCAAAGTCTTATTTACATTTCTATCTTTTCATAACATTTTTTATCTGAAAATAAAGTGGACCAATCTACTTTGTTTACTGATGCACTGGTCAATATCTGGTCAGACTAGTTCCTTTCCAACACTTTCTTTTTTCAGAGTTGTCCCAGCTACTCTTGCTAACTTAGTTTTTCCACACAGATTAAGTCTGTCTAGCTCAAAAAGGGAAAATCTTGTTAGTCTTTTTATGAAATCATCTTAAATTTATAGCCTATTTTAGGGAGAATTGAACTCTTTATGATCTTCCGTTATTCTAAAGAACATAATATAGCACATGTTTCCCTTTCTTCAAGGTTTCTTTGATCTGTCTTAGCAGTATTCCAAGTTTTCTTCATATCGATCGGTTTTTTCAGAGATTTCTGGAAAATAAGGACCTTTAAAAAAAAAAATACTGCCTACGCCCCATACCCCACACCAATGAGATTAGAATTCTAGGGATGGCACCTAGAATGAAAATATACTCTAAACCCAGTACGTTCTAGCAAAAGCCTGCACAGGAGAGTTGAGAGGGGACACTATTCTTCTTTGTCTTTTTCTGTGAACATCCCTGGCACTGTTCTTTCTTACTGTTCCAATAAGCTCTCCTAGCTGATGATCTTGAAGTGTAGGCAGAGATGAGTTTATTCCTAGTTGTTTTATTATTTGTTGGTGGCGTGCTATTTTAAGTGGATCTTTCTTCCATTATATGTTCTAACTGGTTGTTCTTATATGCAGACTCTATTTCTACATAATAATTTTGTGCCAATAATATAACATTTTTTGGTACCAATAGTTTTTCAATTGGTATCTTCTATTTTCAGGTAAAAAGCTGGTCTGTAAATAATAATTTTACCTAACTTTCCCTTCAAACTGTCTTTGAAGTTTTCTTGATGAGCCACTTCATCTCCTTTGTTTACTCTTCTTCAGTGAATTTGTCTGAGCTTATCTGCAGTTATATATGAGTTTCGGAGAAATAAATTTCACTTCAGATACATTCTGAAGTAAAACCCTTAAGGAAAAGATCTCAATATTAGACTACTACAATTAAAATGAAAATATACAAATCTACCTCCCATTTCCTAGTTAAACCTAAAGAACATGACATAGCTAATGTGTGGGTATATATGCTAACTACAGGGGAAAAATAAAGCAATGATAATAGAAATGTGGTTCTGAAACATCGGCATGTGAAGATAAATATACTCCATCTCGTTCTACCCAAGCCCTTCAAGATGCATTCATTGTTAGAATTTACCAAGCATCCACAATGTTTTAAGCATATTGGAAATGGGACCATACTTAGGTACAACTGAGTTTTTAGGACAAAATCTAATTCAAACTAGTATGTAACAACCATGAAAGCAGAAAATGGAGAAAAAGTTGGAAAACTAAGACAAATTAATGCCAGAATCTGAGAGAAACGGACACTAATTATAAACTAAATTGAGGACAGTCTTTGGGATTCATTTTTACTACCTTCACTGCTCCACTCTGCTCCAGTCTACCATTATCTCCTGTTTGGAATTTTGCAACAGCTTCCTTGAGCCTGCCCTTGGCTTTCTTCAATCCATTCTCAACACAGCAGCCAATGTGATTCTGTTAAGATATATCACATCACTTCACTGGGCACTCAAAACCTTCCACTGGTTTCCCATCTGACTCTGTAAAAGCCAGAAACATGACAAGGGCCTACAGAACTCTGAACCATCTAGTTGCATGTTATCTCACAGGCCACCTCTCCCCCCGCATTCCACTTTGTTCATTCTTTCGGCCACACTGGCATCCCTGTTTTGTTTTGTTTTTTTTCTTCTAGCACACCAGGCATGCACCACCTCA
Source organism: Canis lupus baileyi (assembly GCF_048164855.1). Lineage (NCBI taxonomy): Eukaryota > Metazoa > Chordata > Mammalia > Carnivora > Canidae > Canis > Canis lupus. The sequence goes on along the minus strand of NC_132839.1, from coordinate 15,089,285 downwards.
AGACCTTTGTGCCTGCCAGTGCTTTCTGCTTGGAATACTGTTCGTTCCTGAAATTTCTACATTGCTCACTTGGCTACATCCTTCAAATTATTGCCACAATGCTACCTTCTCACAAGGACTTCCCTGCTTTATTTTTTCTCCATAGTAATCACAACCATCTGACTCAGTGTATATTTTACATACTTAACTCGTTTATACTGCCCCCCCCCACCCCTCCTACCCTACCAGGATAAAAGCACCCTGCACAGGCATGGCTTTTTGTCATTTTTGTTTCCTAAACTGTCCCAAGTGCCTGCCATGCAGAAGATTACTAAATACTTGAATTGATTTGCTGGGAGTAACCTCTATAAAGCAGAGCCTTCTAAAACCAGTACATTCTAGCAAAAAGCCTGCACGGGAGAGTTCTTTCTCTTTTTCTGTGAAAAAGGCCAGATACCGAATATTTTAGGCTTTGTGAACCAGATGGTCTTTTTCACAACTACTCAATACTACCCCAGTAGCATGAAAACAGCAACAATATGTAAACAGATGAGCGTGGCTACTTTCCAGGGAAACTTCGTTTACAAAAACAGGATTTGACCTGTGGGCCACAGTTTGCTAACCTCTAGTCTAGAACAATGGTTCACAACTTTGCTGCAAACTGGAATTACCACAGGCTGTTTAAAAACTATTAATGCCTGGCTCCTATCCCCAAGCACTGAGAGTTTTGAAAGCTTCCCAGATGATTGTAAGGTGCAGCAACATCTGGAAACCAAGGTTCTGGAAACTTGTTATCCCAACTATGGTCTTTAAACCAAAAGCATCCAAATCAACTAGAAGCCTTACATGTTTTTATTTGTCTCTGTTAAAAAATAAAATGATGGATTATGTATTTATCCTTTACTCTTCATGTTTTCCATCTCATTAAACCTAGGGCATCCTAATAAAAACTACTAGAACTGATTAAATTTGTTAAATAGCTACATATACAAAAATAAATATACATCTATAAGATTAGGTAAAAATGGAAATTAGGAAAAATATCTCACATTATGACAGTCAGTAAAATAAATTTAAGCAAGAGGCTCAAACCTAGATGAAAAAATTATAAAGCTCTATGAAGTGTGCAAACAAGGTAGGAATATGAAATGACAGCAAGTTCTTGTATGGGAGGATCTTATATTAAAATGTCACTTCTTCATAATTACTGTATAGATTTTGCACAATCCGTGTTTTAATCTGAATAGGGTTTTGTTTGTTTTCTTAATCGAACTAAATCTTAAAGTTTTTATGGGGAAAAAAGTCTAAAATACCTATTAAAACTATGGAAAAAGAATATTAAAGTGAGACTATTCTTACTGGCTATTAAATCATACTAGAAATCACCGAATCAAACTAAGAACTTGGCACTGAGAGGCCATGAAATAAAGATATATCTCAACACAAACTAAGTGGAAGAAAATCAGTGTGGAACACAGACAAGATACAGACTCGTGCTAGAACCATTCCCTTGTACACAGCTCATATATTATGGATATGTGTGTGTGTTTATAATTATGCATATTAAGCTCTCAGATAAGATTTTAGCCCTTTTAAAACACAATTTAAAGTTATAAAGCAGAATCTTAAATAATTCTTGGGTCAAAAAATTACAGTTCTATGCTATTTTTAAAATAAAGAAAACGAAAAAACTAAAAACATATGACACAACCAGAACTATACTCAGAGTATTTTTAGCCTTAAACTTTTTATTATTAAGATGAAATAAAAATAAACAGTTCAAGAAGTTAAGACAATAAATTAAGCATCAAATTTTGTGATATTTAAAGTAAAGGATTGGTTTCCTTAAATAGTGTTTTGCGAGTTCTGCTTTCACATAGGATAGGGAAAGTTCCAAGGGAATATTCCTCCCATGTTAACAAAAATCAAGAAAAAAGAGACCCCTGGGTGGCTCAGTGGTTGAGTGTCTGTCTTGGACTCAGAGCGTGATCCGGGATCCTGGGATCAAGTCCCACATCAGGCTCCCTGCGGGGAGCCTGCTTCTCCCTCTGCCTGTGTCTCTGCCTCTCTGTCTCACAAATAGAATCTTTTTTAAAAATCAAGAAAAAAAAAAAGCTAGATAATCTAAGCTTTTTTTTTTTTTTTTTCTTTTGAGCCTATCAGGTGCCTGCAGCAGCAAGGCAGCAGGTAAACTGAATTCAAAAGGGTGGCAAGCTCCTCCAAGAAGGGGAGAGACATTCAAACTGGTTCACCTTTGGAAGAACATTGAGGGGGGGGTAGGAACTAGCAGCCAAAAGAATGGGTAAGAAGGCTACTGGGACAAATCCTTAAAAGTCCAATGTGTGTGAACGTAACAACAGAAACTCTGGGAGCCCCCACACAGAAAGGAAACCACCTCCACTAATGAATTTTTTCATGGACCTCAACCAACACCCAAGTGAAAGACTGGGGGCAGGGCTAGAGATCTAGGAGCCCCTTCAATGGGCCAGGTGTACAGTGGATCAGGGAGTGACCTCTGGAGGATAAGCACAGAACCCAAAACCTTATGTTTGAAAAACATAGGTCAGGCTTCGCATCACCAGTAGTTTTTTTTAAATTTTTATTTATTTATGATAGTCACAGAAAGAGAGAGAGAGAGAGAGGCAGAGACACAGGCAGAGGGAGAAGCAGGCTCCATGCACCGGGAGCTGGACGTGGGATTCGATCCCAGGTCTCCAGGATCGCCCCCTGGGCCAAAGGCAGGCACCAAACCGCTGCGCCACCCAGGGATCCCGTGTCACCAGTATTGAGACAAACCAGCACTGTATGTCCCTGAAATGATATACCAAGAACACAGTGTTACCCGTATAGTATTTCAGCCCAAGAACTCTAATCCAAATTCAATTGGATCTAATCCAAATTCTAATCCAAACAGTTGTAGAAACAAATACAACTTGAGAGATTTTCTATCAAACGTGTCATAGACCCTTCAGACCTGTCAGAGTCAAAAAGAAAAAGACTTGGGAAACTGTTCTAGATTAACTGTTCTAGACTAGAGAAAGAATGCAATTAAATACAACCCATGCAGTGGATCCAAATAAACATATCTTAGTGAAATTTGTCAGGGACAAGAGAAGAAGCAATAAACTTCTAGAATGGAAAAAACAATGATCAAATTTACATGCATCAGGAACCAGCATGGTTTTAAGCTTCTCAACACACTCAGAAGCCAGAAGGCAATGGAGCAATGCCATTAAAAGTCAGAAGGAAAACATTTCCAGTGTAGAATTTTAACCCGAGCCAAGTCATCAGTTAAGCATGATGGTAAAATCTAGACATTGATTTCAGACATGCAAGATCCCCAAAATTCATCCTTTCTCAGGAAGCCACTGAAGGATGCTTTCTACCCAAGCAGGAAAATAGACCAAGAAGAAAACAAACAAACAAGCATGGAATTAGAAAGCAGGAGACCCAGCATGAGATAATGAAAGGAGTCTCTAGGATAACGGTAAAGAGAGATACCTGGCGAACAGCTGTCCTGGCAGGCAGTGTGGCTGAGTCTACGTGACTCAAGTAGCAGGCACAAGGAAACTCCCACAGCTATGGCCTCAGCCTCTGCACAGTACTTTGAACCTCACGACGTGTTGAAGTGTTCTACCAGAAGAGAAAGAAACCAAGATAAAAAGAGCAGGGATCCGAGAAACAAGGATTTTGACCCAAGAGAAAGGCAGCGTTTCAGTGATGACAACAGTTGTATAGGCCTAGAGAGAAACCAGCCCACCCACATAGGAGGCAAAAGGAGGTCTCTGGTAAGAAAGTTTCCAAGAGGGATTCCTGGGTGGCTCAGCGGTTTAGCAACTGCCTTGGGCCCAGGGCATGATCCTGGAGTCCCGGGATTGAGTCCCACATGAGGCTCCCTGCATGAAGCCTGCTTCTCCCTCTGCCTGTGTCTCTGCCTTACTCTCTCTCTCTCTCTCTCTGTGTCTCTCATGAATTAATAAATTAAAAAAAAAATCTTAAAAAAAAAGTTTCCAAGAAAAATAAACTGGAACTGCTACCTTATGTTACAAAACCCACCTTATGGAAACTGCCCTGAGGGACTATTTAGAGGTATAGGAAGAATTAGCTAGGTAACAATAAAAATTAAGGCAATTATTAACTTCAAGAAAATATTCATAATATACGACATTCGGCTGAGAATATTTTCCTTTCATAATAATGCAAACACTAAATATAAATCTAACCCAAAATTATAATATTACTGTATTAAATATGGGAAAGGAGAAATTATCTAATGAGAAGCCAATAGGTAGTGTCTAAATTCACCGAATCAATAAGTAGCATTACACATGTGCTACTTAGAATTCTGGAATTAAGTAAATGCCAGAAGAAACCGTAAATAGTTTCTAAATTGGTTCCCTGTAGAAGAAGGGAAGAAGGAGTGAAGAGGTGTGGACCGGAAACAACGTTGTTGTCAACCCTCTAGTTCCACTGGACTTTCCAAACTATGCGCATGTGTTATTTTGAGAATTACTTTTTTTAAATCAATGATTTATCAGGTCTTAGCAAAGTGAAGTTCTGTGAAATGTAATTTCACAGGTAGAGTCTTGTTTTGTCATATGACAGCATTTCAACAAATTTGAGACAAATTATAGAATTATCTTGAGAAATATTAAACTGATATTGGCTAGAGGAATCACTGAATTACCGGTATTGCTCAGAGAGAGCTCCCTGGAAGAAGTAGATCATAAGCTGGGATGATGTATGTTACAAACCCTCTGAGGGGAGAATGTGAAAATTAAACCAGGAGTTTGATTTCCCAAGGCTATCGGTCTACCTCTTTTTTAAGTGTTCCTCCAAGAATGGCTATTTCTTCATCTCCCCAGAGCTTCCTTGGGCTCCTCTGGATGATACTGGCATAGGTATGAAAGGCATTTTTTTTTCCTTAGGTTGATGGATTTATCATCAAAGTGGGAACATCTCCAAGTTCTCTGAAATGCACCATATACCCATTAGTCCAGCAATTCACAATATATTTACTGATATCTAGTCTGTGTCAGGCCCAGTGCCAGGCACTAGGGAGAGGCTAATAAAAATGACAAAGTTCTCTGGCCAAAGGACGACAGTTTGAGAATTAGGATTCCTCAAGGCCACCAAGAGGACTGGCATCTGCATCCACCAAACCGTCCTATCCAGAGCATCTTAAAGTGCCAAAGGCATCCTCCGCCTGGGAAAGTGAATCCCAGCAGATGCCCAGACCGGGAAGCGCAGGGAAGCGCAGGAAATCTATTTGCACGGTGATAATGTGGAGGGTGCATAATACACACCTGACTGATGCTTCCAACAGGAAAACTAAAATTTGTTTGTGGGGAGACGGCGCTAAAATAAAAGAGACAGCATTTAATCTCAACCGTTTCCTGTGACTTGGATTTCTTTTTTAAAAATTGGCCGCCTTGTCATTTTCTTAGTCACCTTTTTCTCTAGGCTTGTTGGGGGCGTCGTCTCTCCCAGCAACCTCCATCTGCTTGGAAAACAGAATCAAGAGAATGAAGAGCCATGATGACACATCCGTCAGTGGATGAAAATATTAGGAGAAAATCAATACATGTACTACCAGCGGCATAAAACCTAGTGATGCCCTCCCCAACCTAGTAACGCGGCGAGTTTCTACCTCGCAGAGAGCAGCTGGGAGCCACTGCTCTGGTAACGAGGAGCATTTGAAAAGCCTGCAAATCACTGCTCCTAATTGCCAAGCCGAGCAGAGCCGTACGGTTATCCCAGTTCTCTGACAGTAAATACCGATCGTCTCCAGGGCAGCCCGGGCGGCTCAGCGTTTAGCGCCGCCTGCGGCCCCGGGCGTGATCCTGGAGAACCGGGATCGAGTCCCGCGTGGGGCTCCCTGCATGGGGCCTGCTTCTCCCGCTGCCTGTGTCTCTGCCTCTCTCTCTGTGTCTCTCATGGATAAATAAATAAAATCTTTAAAAAAAAATTCATCTCTTGGGGTCCTCTTTGCCCCAAACGCTGTCGGGTGACTTGTGTTCCTGTTGTTCCCACGCTAGTACGTGCAGATCCAATGACATCTCCGAATTCTTTTTTTTTTTTTTAATCAAAACTAGTGTTTGTGTCGTGTGCCCTCCCCCCGCCCCACTGGCCATCCGGAATCCTGAGACCGCCGCGCCCGTGGGTGGGGACCCTGCTCTCCGGGAGGTCGCCCAGGTTAGCGCGCGCTGTTGCAAAGGCCGGGCCCAGCGACCTTGGGTCGGGCCGCGTGCGCCCCGGAGACCCCCCACCCCCACTCCCACCCCCGGGGGAGGGGGGGGCCGGGCGGGAGCCGCGGCAGGGGCTGGCGGGGAGGAGAGCCGCGGAGAAGGTGGGGAATCAGAGTCCCGCGTGTTCCTCGAGGGTGCAACCCCCGTTTGAGTGACAAATGACGAGGACGACCCGTAGGAACAACTTAAGCGCGAGTCTCCCCGGATCCGTCTCCGTCGTGGGCGCGCCTCCGACTCACCTCGCCCCCACGCGGGCTTCCCGCGCCCCTGCCGGGACCAGCCTCCGGACCCCCTTCCCCGCCGCGGGCCGCGGATGGAGCACCCCTTCGGCCCCTCCACTCTCCCGCCGGCGCCCAACGGCTCCGCACCCGGCTCCCCGGGCTGGGGCGCCAACCTCACGTCCGGACACGGGGCGCCGCCGCCCGGAGCGCCCGGCCGCCGCGTCCGCCTGGCGCTGCTGGGGGCCGTCGTGCTGGTGGCGGCGGCGGCCAACGCCGCGGTGCTGTGCCGCCTGCGCGGCGGGGGCGGGCCCGGGGCGGGCCCCAAGCGCCCGCGGATGGACCTCCTGCTGGCGCACCTGGCGGCCGCCGACCTGCTCGCGGCGGGGGGCGGCGCGCTGGCGCAGCTGGTCCGGGAGCTGCGGGCCGGGCCGCCCGGGGACCTGTCGGGCCGCCTCGCGCGCCTGCTGCGGGCGTCGGGCCGCGGCGCCTCGGCGCACCTCGTGGTGCTCGTGGCCCTGGAGCGCCAGCGCGCCGTGCGCCGCCCGCAGGCCCGGCCGCTGCCCGCGCGCGCCCTCGCCGCCCTGGGCTGGCTGCTGGCGCTGCTGCTGGCGCTGCCCGCCGCCCTGCTGGCGCCCCCGCCGCGCTGGCCCCGGCGGCTCTACGCGCTCTACGAGGCGGTGGCGGGCTTCGCGGCGCCGGCCGCCGTGCTGGGCGTGGCGTGCGGCCGCCTGCTGTGCGCCTGGCGGCGGCGCCTGCCCCGGGCCCCCGCGCCCCCCGCGCCCCCCGCGCCGCCCGCGCCGCCCGCGCCCCCCGCGCTGCCCCGCGCGAAGCTGCAGAGTCTCAAGATGAGCCTGGCGCTGGCGCTGCTGTTCGTGGGCTGCGAGCTGCCCCACTGCGCCGCGGGGCTGGCGGCCGCGTGGGCGGCCGGGCGGGCGGGGGCCCGGGACGCCGAGGGCCCGGCGGCCGCGCTGCAGCTCGTGGCGGTGGCCCGGGGCGCCCTGGACCCCTTCGTCTACCTCCTCTTCCAGGCGGACGCGCGCCCGCGGCTGCGGCGGCTGCTGCGAGGGCGGCTGGGCGCCGTCTGCGGCTCGCGGGGCGCGGCGGAGGGCGCCGGGGAGCACCGGGCGCTGCACCGCCACCGCTGGCCGCGGCCCCACTACCACCACGCCAGGCGGGGGCCGCCCGAGCTGGGCTGCGCGCGCCCCCCGCCGCCGCCGCCGCGGCCGCTGCCCCGCTCCTGCTCCTGCGACAGCGCCTTCTAGCCGCGCCCGGGCCTCCGGGGTCCCTGCAGGTCACCGCGCCCGGCGCTGGAGCCCAGGCCGCCCCGTGCCACGCTCCCTGTCCTGCCGAGGATGACCTTTCCTACACTCTCCCCGTTCTCCCTCTCCCTCTCCCTCGCCCCCCCCGCCCCCCAGCCTGGAGACTCGGGGACCCTGGGAGGAACACTCGAAGGCACCCACTTCTTTTTGCGGCTCTGTCTCACGCTCCCGTCGTGCTCTGCATAAGCTCGTGTGGTTTGGCTAAATTTGTCGAGCTTTCGTTACGTGCTGTGTTGCCGTCTGTTTTTACTTCTTTGGAATCGTGTTTAAAGCAAGTGTACCTTCGAGGCCAGAGGAGAATCTGCCGTCGCCTCCAGGAGGAGCGTCCCCACACTGGCCTCCCGGAGGGGCCTGCAAGTTGTACCAGCGATGCTGCTGTCGGAAATGCAGCCAGGCGGTCACTGCAGAGCCACAGAGTGTCTGTAAAATAAAAGCATTACCCACAGAGCAATTAGTACTTGTTTTATTAAGAAAAAAAGGGGGAGGGGCAGCCCGGGTGGCTCAGAGGTTTAGTGCCACCTTCAGCCCAGGGCCTGATCCTGGAGACGCGGGGTCGAGTCCCACGTCGGGCTCCCTGCATGGAGCCTGCTTCTCCCTCTGCCTCTGTGTGTGTGTGTGTGTGTGTGTGATGAATGAATAAAATCTTCAAAAAAAGAAAAAAGAAGAAACATGGTAATGTGTTTTCTCAGAAGAAAATCAGCGTGGCCTTTATTTCCAGTCTTCAATAGGAAGTCCTTGCAGGAAGGACACATAAAAGCTTCCTTTAGCCCCTTTCAAATACGCACGGTTTCTTTTCTTTTTTTTTTTTTTTTTAATTTTTTTTATTTATGATAGTCACACAGAGAGAGAGAGAGGCAGAGACATAGGCAGAGGGAGAAGCAGGCTCCATGCACCGGGAGCCCGACGTGGGATCCGATCCCGGGTCTCCAGGATCGCGCCCTGGGCCAAAGGCTGGCTCCAAACCGCTGCGCCACCCAGGAATCCCCAAATATGCACGGTTTCTGTAGGTGATTGTGTCTGTGCCCAAACCAGCTTTCTCGGCTAAGGTGCTGTGCTCAGGGAGCGTCTCCCGGCAGAGTCCCCAGCAAACTAGAGAAACCAAACAGCCAAGTGGTGCCTTTGGGCCGGGCTCACTGTCCCAGACGGAGCCTCCTGGAGATCTGCAAGAAGAGAGCTGAAGCCCCCCACAGCGTTGCATGTATATATAAAAAAAAACCTTTTAACAAACCGAAGGGCAATGCCTATTGGTGTAGATTGCTGAGAAAAAAGTCAAGAAGCAGATTTAATCAGTGACCTCCTCCTCTTCAGTGTCCTTGGTTCTAGAAAGAAGTGGTAACACTTATATCCACGTGTTTACCAGGGTCTTTCATCTGAGAATCTGCGAGCTTTGCAGGACAGTGCTTCCTGCTCATGCACAAATGCCAAACTAAGCCGGAGAAAGGGGAAATGTTTGCTAGAGTTCACTTGAAGAGCCAACGCTCTTTGAGGGCTTTGTTTACTTCACTGATGTATCCCAAACTCTTAAACAATATACTAGGCACTCAACACCTATTTGTTGAATGATTCATCATATGAGTCAGGCAAAGATAGACTAGATACAAGAGTCACAAAAATCTCCACTAAGCTTGATTTACCTTTTCCCAAAACTCTGTCAAAAATATTAGAGGTTTTCCTTCATCTTTTTAATCTTCCCCACCCTGCTTAGGATACTATGTGTATAATACACGAAGAATAAGTCAGCCAAAGAGAGAACACAGCTGTCTTCATGACATTATTTTTGTTCACTAGTAAACATTAATTCCTTATTTTGTGCTAAGCAATGTGTTAGGCATTGGACATACTAAGATGAATAACACACATTTTCCCCTCAAAGACCTTATAATCATATGTAGGAGACTCTAACAGTTACCTGCACAGTATCACATATGCTTTAATAAGGGTTCAAGCCTGGGTGTCGGGTCACTGAAAAACAAAATCTACAACCTCGGGAGACTGAAGTGGTCATCCCATGATGGTATGAAGAGCCAACTAATGGGAAGGGGGGAATGGGCAAAGGCAGGGATGAAGGCAGAAGCACAAAGAGACTCAAAATAGGACCTACTGTATTACTTTGAAGGCTCCCAACTGAGATAATTTAAGCCAGTTGAGTTGCTTGTTTCTGTTATCTGCAATTGAGAGCACCCTAACAGAAAAATGAGTTTAAATTTATCTTCTCACATAACAAGGAGTCCAGTGGTAGGGCTGCTCCAAAGTTGCTTAGTTGAGTAGCTTCATAAGTTCATCATCAACGACCTAGCTCCTTTTCATCTTTCTCTTTGGCCATTCTGAACCGGTGGACTTGACAATAAGGTCTGAAGCCCTGAGGTCACAAAATGGCTACTATAGTTCCAGGCATCACGTTCAAATATGACAATATCCAGAAAAGGAAGAATTTCTTTCTTTGTACAGAACTATATCATATACCCATATGTAGACCATTGCAAGAGCAATGGGGCCACCATGCTGGCTTAGATATGAGCTGATGATATGAACTGCACAGTTAAGAGGTGAAAAAAAAATGGGACTTCCATTTTTTCTTTTAAGAAAAGAAGGGAAAGTGCTTATAGGAGGACAAGACTAAACTTTTATACAACTGCCAAATTGTTAGATTGATTTCTATGATCTATTAGAGATTTTCCTCTGTGCTGTCTAAAAATTATAAGAAATCTCCATCTGGGTCAAAAATACAGAGTATAAAAACATACAGAGTATATATTTATGTAGTTAATTTGAAATTAAGCTGTATTATCCCAAGATTTGTGAAGATTTGGTTAATCTCAATTCATACTGAAATACTTTTATGTCTAAGGAACTTTCTCTAATCTTAACTAAATCTGAGCCTTGAACGTAGATCTAGGTGACTTGCTTCACATCTTTGGAGTTCATTTGTGAGTTAAGAAATTTGGAGCATCCCCTCAGAATGATCAGCATTGATCCCAGGAACCTGCATTGCTATAGACAGCTCAGAGATTCAGTTCTGTCTCCATAAAGGAACACCACAAAGTTATTTTACATTTAGACTCTTACTTGACTGGGACATACCATTCAAACTTCACAGCAAAGGTATGTGAACGGTTGACCCTGAACTTGATCTCTTTTCTAGGTATCACCCAAATAGGATATGACTAGAGGAGACCAGACCATACTTGGAGTTTGGGAGGAATCAAATAACACACTCTTACCCACTGCACATTTTCCCTTGGAGTTAGATTTTCAGTAGGCTGCCACACACAGGCCTAGACTGCAGGACTCCAGGAGGCACTATTCACATAGATGGCAGTGTAAATGTCACCACCAGGACTTTAAAGCCTACATACAAAGAATTCTATATATTTTTTAAAAAATAATTGGCCGCATGGTAACAAACAACTAAAATAAGTAAACATGACCTATTACATAATTTGAATCAGAGAGTATGTAGAAAACAGCCAAGAGGGATCCCTGGGTGGCGCAGCGGTTTAGCGCCTGCCTTTGGCCCAGGGCGTGATCCTGGAGACCCGGGATCGAATCCCACATCGGGCTCCTGGTGCATGGAGCCTGCTTCTCCCTCTGCCTATGTCTCTGCCTCTCTCTCTGTGTGACTATCATAAATAAATAAAAATTAAAAAAAAAAAAAACAGCCAAGAGTGTAACTAAAACCACAATTAGTGACTAGCTATAACTCATTTACTAAAAATAGAATAGTTGAGCTGATTTATGAAAGAGAAGATAGATTTTCTCTTAAGCTTCCTAGGACGCTTCCTGAGAAACACAAAAGAAAGAAAATTAAAGATGTTTCCCTCCCATTCCTAAAAGGTTCTGACTTGATCAAAGAGAAGACAATATAATGAAAATGAATACATTAATTTTATTTATTAACTAATTAAACAGATGTTTTGCTGATTTGTGAGGCAGTATAATGAAAAGAGTGGTCTTTAGAGCTATGGATCTGGACTTGAATTTCATCGCTACCACTTAGTCACTGTGTGATTTTAGGCTGTTTGCTGAATCTTTCTGAGTCTTGATTTTCTTTTCTTTTCTTTTTTTTTTTTTTTTTTGAGTCTTGATTTACTTTTCTTATCAGTAAATATGGGATTTTTTATTATCTACTTCATAGGGTTGATATATGTAAAATACTTGATGGGAAGGGAGGGGAGTCCTGTCAACAGTCTCTTCAGAGTCATCCTAGTACTCAATATATGACTGTTACTATTTTCTAACACTGGGTCGTGAGGGATAAAATCCAGTTGAGTAATATTACATGAAGGGAAGCAAAGGATCTTGAGGAATCAACCTATAGAAGATTAATGCAGCAATGGTGGCACATAGTGATAAGGAAGTTGGACCTTACAGAATGTATACTTTGCACAGTAATTGTCAACTGCCTTCCTGGCATCCATTTCTCCTTTTCTACCAGGACTCCGATTCTTGCACCTAACGCCTCTAAGGACGAGCCAAGTGCTTTGAGGGAAGCTGAACCCTCTCCCACTCGAAGACTGGACCTTAATTAGTCTAAGCATATCAAAGTAATTTCACTCCCCTTACCTCCATGGCCTGCTCAGGACTGGTCATGTGATCCAGTTAAGATCAATGAGATGTGTTGCAGTGGAAGGAGAGTTGCTGGGGCTTCTAGGAAGGAGGAAGCTCTCTTCTGAGAGAGCCATGAGAGCCAGTATGCTCTCTCCATCTCTCCCTGAATGAAGGTAAACAGGTAGTGCTGCTGGCCTGCTGGAAGCCCACCACTGACCATCAGAGGTACCAGCCAGAAGATGAATCCAACATTGTGGATATGGCAGAAAGGAGAGATGAAAAGAACTTAGGTCCCTAATGACCTCACTGAGCTGTCAGGTAAACACCAGAGGCATGCCTATTGGATGTCCTGTTAAATGAGATATATTTTCTTATTTTTTGAAGCAGTTGAGCTGGGTTTTCTGTTGTTTGTGGCAGCCAGCATCCTCTAATTGGAGGAGTCTGGCAAGAAAGAGTCTCATTTTTAGCTTACTGCATGTTCTTCATCAAAGAAATAAGACCATTCCAAGTGTACTTTTATTTAGTTCATCAGCCAGTATATATTGAAGAACTTTATTGGACACTATGTTGAGCATAGTGGGGGCAAAGGGATGAAAATCAAATATGTAACTCTTGTATTTTAAAAATGTGTATCTTATGGAGAACTACGACTTTCGTGGTAAGGACTTTGTTGAGAAATCTCAGCCTACAATTATTAATGTTATGGGACATTATTTGCAAATTCTTACCATCGGTGATATGACTCATTCATTCATTCATTCATTCATTTGTTCATTGAGTATTTATTAAAGATCCATCATGTGCAAAGTACATGTGAACTTTTATATATATAGATATATATCATTTATCATAGACATACATTCCACTTAAAATTTAGCTTTTGGATGGGAACTTAGGACCAACTATTACTGGTTGACCAAACCGGGAATTGACAACCACAAAATGGGTTGGCGTAATTATATAATGGCTTCCAGTGAATCACTCTTCTCAATACCCACCCCTAATCTTTTCCCACAGAGTCTGGGCTTGGTCATGGGACCTACATTGGCAGTGGATATCAGAAGATTATTCACAAGCAGGGTCTTGAAAAGCATATACACATGGGGCTTGCCCCTGATGCCTAACATCACCATGGCATGAAGAAGCCAGCAATGAAAGATCATATGGAGAAGGAGGCCCAGCTACTTAGCCATCACAGCTGAGTGCAGTTCCCAACTGACCCTCCAGCTAAATGCAGCCACATGAGTGAGCCCATGCTAGACAAACAGAACTGCTGAGCTAACCCCCAGATCTGTAGAAATAAGAAATCACAGCAATTAAGTTTGGGTGTTAGTTTGTTTTGCAGCAATAGATAACTAAATCACGTCAGGGTAGTAAAATGGTATTGGATACAGTAAAAATGGAAGTCAAATGACCCAGATATCAGAACATATGGGTTTTAATCTTCCACCAAATGTCAAATTGGGATATTTAACCGCTTACCATGTAATCTGATGAGACTTCACACCAACCTGAAATGCAGACAACCCTAAGGGGAATATCAGGCTCAAGGGAAAGAGTTAACCCTTTTTCCATGTGGTGAAATCTATTACCAAACCCTGGCAGTTCTGGGTGTCATTTTATTAATAAGCAAGGTACTATTGTGTGTCTTACAAAATACCTGTAAGATAAATAATGAGAACCATAATAATGACAGCTAAAATTTATTAAATAATATTTATGAGCAGTAGACAGCAAAACAAAGTTTATTGAGCAAGAGAAATTGAGCAATGGTACAAAGCTCCTGAAGAGGAAGGGGACCCGAGAAGGCTGCTCTAAATAATTTCTATGAAGCTTGACATTTTACAAGCATCAACTCAATTAATCCTCACAACAACTAAAGTGATATATCATAATCTCCATCTTATAGATAAGAAAACTGGAGCTAAGGATAACTTGCCCATGGTCAAACATCTAGTAAATAGCAGAGGTAAAGTTGTGTGTGTGTGTTCGGGGGGGTGGGAGGGTCTTCATTGTTGTTGGTGTTGTTTTGTCATGTGAACAAGTAATAGCCGAGAAGTTCAGCTGAGCCTAAGACACAGGTCTTGCTCTTTGTAAGATGTGTCTGTTAGAGCCCCAGCCTGGAAACACAAGTGTGAGGTAGGAGAGAACATGTTAGATAAAAAAATGGCTACCTGAAGAATGAAATGTATTTTAGAAAAAGTATACATTATATCAGAGAGTTTCATCACTTTAGCCTCCAAACTATCCAAGTAAAGAACTAACTTGCTAGGAATGGAGGAGACTGCCAACTACTCACCAAAATCCATTTTCCCCTTTACTTATGTGGCTGCTCAGCCAGTGACTACATTTCCCAGCCTCCTTTGCATCTAGCTAGAGCCACTTAACTATGTTCTTAGCAATGGAATGTGAGCAAAAGACACATGTGGCTTCCAGGTGTGGGTCTTAAAATGTAGACCATGTGATCTTCCATGTGGTCTTTCCCCTTCCTATTGGCTGAAAAATATAATGTGATAATCACACAATGTAACAATGATCAGATTTAGCCACACAGATGAGGACAACATCCTAGAGGGTGGGTGGCAGAGCAAGACCATGAAAGGAATCTGGGTCCTTTCAGTATCTTGCAGGACATAGCCTACACTGGACAGAAGATTATGTAACAGGGAAATGAACTTCTGTTGTCTTTAAGCCACTGAGTTTTGGGAATCTTGTTATTATAGCTAGCTTTTACTTCAATTTATATATTGAGATTGTATTAGATTAGACTAAGGGATGGCTTTGCTTCTCATTTTTTGTTCCACAGAGCTTCCAGTATTTCCAGGGGAGCTTGGTGTGAATTTAAGTGGACCAAGTCTAGAATGTGAAACTCTTTAGAGGCTTGAGAAGGGACCCGGGGTCCAGAACGTCTGAACCAAATCATGCCTATGGGATGTCTTTTATTTGCCCCAAAGGACATCACTTAACCTTAGGAAACACTTTCCATTTTGAAAAAAATCTACAAATTGAGTATGTTGGAGAAGCCTGATGTCCATGATTATCAGTACAAGAGCAGGCATAAAAAATGGAGCAAGCTTTGTGGTTACCCACAATAACATCGATTATTCTCTTGCCTTCCTAAAAGAATCTTAATTTTGTTCAGGACTAACATGTTCTAACTATTGTTATGCAACAACCTATCCCAAATCTTGTGGTGTAAAATTACCACTATTTAATTATACTTACGGATTTTGTGGGTCAGGATTTGGACAGAGTATAGGAGGGCTGGCTTATCTTTCTACTATGAGACCTGGGGCCTTACAGGGGGAAGACTCAAATAGTTGGAGTCTACAATCACCTGGGAGCTTCTTTACTCATAAGTCTACTCCCTTGACTGGAATATTCAAATGCTGAGCTCATCAGGAACTACTGACTAGAGTGCCTAACCATGGCCTTCCATGTGGCTTTGACTTTCTTACTGAATGGCAGCCTTAGAGCCTTCCCCTAAGGCAGCTCAAGTTTTCTTTTCTTATTTTTTTTTTTTTCAGCTCAAGTTTTCAAGAGCAAGTGTTCTAGTGAGCGAAGGGGAAACCACATGGCTTTGTATGGCCTTGTCTCAGAAGTCACACAAATTCCTCTGTACTCTACTGGTTGAAGCAGTCAAAAACCTGCCCAGATTCAAAGACATAAACCCTACCTTCTAATGGAAGAAGTGTCAAAGAATTTGGTGTCATATTTCACAACTGCCACTCTACCTATCAAGGAAGATAACCCTCCTCCAGCTCTGGGATATATCTAAGTCAACCATGGTCAATCCATTCTGCCTGCGGGTCGATTGGTTCTGGACAATGAAACTAGAGGTGAGGGCTTCTGGCAAAGGTTTCCTAACCTTAAATAGGAGATATTAGTAGAGGCAGTTCTTTCTCTTCTTCCAGATGGTGTAGGTTATAGATGTGACCTAAAGCTTTCACAGCCATCTTAAAACCCAAAGAGGGGAGATCACCTTAAGAGAAAGCCAGCATCATACAGCTCAGAGTGGAAGGGTAAAACCCCAAGTCTTTGATTATGTAGTTCAGTAGCTGAATTAACCAAAATTTGAGCTGTCCAACCTCAGATTGTCTTATGTGAAATAGTAAATTTCCTCATTGTTTAGACGTGCTGTCTTCTCTAAAGTCATCCAAGTGGATATAAGGAATTAGTATTTGTTAAGGTTTTCCAGAGAAACAGAAACGACAGTGTGTGTGTGTATACATATATATTTATTATAAGGAATTGGCTCAAGCAATTAGAGAGGCTGAGAAGTCCCACCGTTTGCAATCTACGAGCTGGAGACCCAGAAATGCTGGTGGCGTAGTTCCAGTTAGAGAGCAGGAAAGCTATGTTCCAGCACAGTCAGACAGAGAGAGTGAATTTTCCCTTTCTCCAGCTTTGGGTTCTATTGTTCTTTTGTTCTATGAAGCCCTCAATGGATTAGATGATGCCCAGCCATATGGGGGAAGGCAATTTGCATTAGTCAGTCTACCAATTCAAATGCTAATCTCATCCAGAAACACCACAGACACACCCTAAAATAATGTTTAACCAAATATCTCAGCATTCCTTGTCCTAGTTAAGTGGATACCTCAATTAGCCATGACAAGAAACTATGGGTTTCTTTAAAACTTCATCCCAGATAGGAAGTGTCAATTATGCCTGCAAATTTTTGTTTCTCTCTCTTCCTGAATGTGCTCTAAGCAATCTATCATTTCGCCTAATTCTTTTAAGTACAGAAGGATACAGCTGATTGAAAATTTAGACTGGATCATCATCCAGAAGGTTATACTAAAACAAATTATGTGGATAACGCAATCGCAGACATTTAAGAACCACTCTACAAGCTGTGAACTTCATCCCTCTGGCCAATGAAGTCACACCACTGTGTTAAAGGAGTATTAGAACTGCTGCATTGTAAATAAGGCAGCAAACATGTAGCAAACATTTCCTCAGCTAGCTGGTTGGGAGTTTTTTAAGGGCCTTCTGAATTTTTAAAAAGGATTTGTATTCTTCACTGAGCATTTATCATTATTGCATATTTTTTTAAATGTAGCCATTGAAAGCCTGACCTAGGCCAACATGTTCCAGAGTATACTTTGTGAAGCAACAGATGCTTCCATATTAATATATCATAAAGGAAAAAAAAAAGTTTCAAAGTTAAATGTTTAGAACACTAGGTTAAATAGGTCTCTCTTTTTAGTTTTTTATTATGAAATACACAGAAAAGTTGAAGAATAATACAAAAGAACACCCACATATTCACCACTGAGATTCCACAATTGTTAACATTTTGCCATCTTTGCTTTTACATATCTATATATATTTTGCTGTTTTTGAATAACTTGGAAA
Source organism: Canis lupus baileyi (assembly GCF_048164855.1). Taxonomy (NCBI): domain Eukaryota; kingdom Metazoa; phylum Chordata; class Mammalia; order Carnivora; family Canidae; genus Canis; species Canis lupus. Next base: position 15,071,609 of record NC_132839.1, on the reverse strand, counting down.
TTAGTTGCCAACACCATATCATTACATTTCATCTCTGAACACTAAGACATTCTTGCATAACCACAAGAGCATTACCACACTTAAGTTAACAATTCCCTAAGATTACCTAATACTCACCGTATTCAAGTTATCGCTTTTGTCCTCAACATAACTTGAATAGATTTTTTTTTTCCGTTTGAACCTAAATCTAATTACAGCGTACACTCTGGCTTGTTATGTCTCTTTAGTTTCTTCTATTGTAAAACAACCTCCCTGACCTTTATTTATTTATTTTTTTAGATTTTATTTATTTATTCATGAGAATACACAGAGAAGAGAGAGAGGCAGACATAGGTGGAGGGGTGGGGGGAGGAAGAGACATAGGTAGAGGGAGAGGGAGAAGCAGGCTCCATGCAGGGAGCCCAACATGGAAGACACGGGACTCGATCCCGGGTGGATCCTGGGTCTCCAGGATCACGCCCTGGGCTGAAGGCGACGCTAAACCGCTGAGCCACCCAGGGATCCCCCACCACCCAGTTTCTTTAAAGCAGTACCTCTCAGAACCTTCAATAATGCTAAGTACAAAACAATGCTCCAAGTGAACACCTTTTAGGAACCTCTGCCTTCTTCGAAATAAAACTTCTTTGGGAATTGTCCCCACTTCCAACACACACACACACACACACACACACACACACACACACACGGCTTCCAGCAGTCACATATGGACTTTGTAGCCTGATCTCTAGGGCTAGTCCATTAGAACCACGTCCTGAAGACTAATGCAGATTTAAGGGAAAAGAAGACTAGAATAATTAGGATAAAATACTCAGGATAAAATACTTTTATGTGAGTTCAAAAGTGATACCAAGGGGATCCCTGGGTGGCTCAGCGGTTTAGCGCCTGCCTTCAGCCCAGGGTGTGATCTTGGAGTCCCGGGATCGAGTCCCACATTGGGCTCTCTGCATGGAGCCTGCTTCTCCCTCTGCTTCTCCCTCTGTCTGTGTCTCTGCCTCTCTCTCTCTCTCTCTCTCTCTCTCATGAATACATAAACAAAATCTTAAAAAAAAAAAAAGTGATACCAAAAGTAGGATATTGATAATGCCTATACTTCGAGGGAACAGGCAGTAGAAATACGGTGAGTTAGGGTCATGGAAAAGGACGACCAAATTGACACATACTAAGATAGAGCCAGCTTGGACAATCCCAGAGCAAGCATGATCTTAGATGTTGATCTGATGGAAGGTTATCTTCTCTTGGGGATCATCCAAGTAAAGAAAAATTTGTTTTTGCATAAAGCCTTTTCTGGGAAGATCCAGAGGGAAAATGTCTAGGCTAGAAAGCAAGGAGAAAGTAAAAGGAGGGAAAGAAGGCACTCAATTTGGCAAACAGTGCACACAGCAGATAAAGAGACCAACAAAAGAAGCAAATTAACCCATCAGAAACTCATCCAAGCCTTTCTAGAAGGAACAAGGGCACAGTGGAAGGGACTAAAGCATTGAAGATACATTTGGCCATATGCAGGCAAAACCTGGAACATTTCAGAGTTGAGGTAAGGCAATGGTTTTGAAGAGCATGTGGCAGAGGTGTTCTTCCTCCCTAAGACCTCAGGAAACTAGATTCAGAAGCATTAACAGCATTGTCAGAACTGTGCCATAAATTGATACCCCAGGTGGAGCAAAGGTGAATAATACTAGGGAATCATCCTTGGCACCATTCTGCATGAGCCTCATCAATTCTATAATAAGATGGAGAGAAGTCAGACACTATGTCAAGACTTCAAGTGCTGCTCTCAAGAGATGTGGAGACCCTGACACTAGACAGATCCACCTTTAATGCTGCACACTCATGCCAGAAAACACTGGGCTCAGCAGAGTGTTAGAAAGCACCACACAGCCTTAACCCTTGGCCTCATGTGAAGGGATTTCAATTGGACCAGCATTCCTGGACTCTCTCCACTGTTGGAGCTATGGGGGTCAAATTAAAAACAAACAATAACAATCAGAACCCAAACAAACATCCTCCCTTTTGGGGTTCTAAACCAAATTCTAGGGAGAAACCGAGGTTCAGAGATTAAATCCTCTAATAGAGTAAAGCCGAAAGATAACAAAATCCAAAGAACCATAGTTCAAAAATCAAAATTTCCTATCTTATATGAAATAATTAAAGACCTCCTTGAGTGCCAATTCCACGTAGCCTCTGCTGGAGAGTTCCCTGAAGCATGGGGGATTTGTGGATCCTTCCTTTGGCAGTGGAAGCTGCAGACTGCTCTCCCTGAAATGAGGTATTCCTTTAGGACCTCTGAGGTTCTATTTGTTCAATTCCCATCTTATGATGAGCCTCACTCTTTCAAAGAGTTCAAAGTCTTAACAGGAAGCAGAACTTTATTGCAGTTCCTCACCCCCTACTCCTAGAACAAAGGTCAAGTAAAACGGTACTCTGACAACCCAGTACTTGATGTCACCAAAGACTCTCTGGAATAGGCTCAGGATATGAGATTAGAAACACAGTTGGTAGGATGCCTGGGTAGCTCAGCGATTAAGCACCTCCCTTCAGCCTAGGGCATGATCCTGGGGTCCCGGGATTGAGTCCCACATCGTGCTTCCTGCATGGACCCTGCTTCTCCCTCTGCCTGTGTCTCTGCTTCTCTCTCTGTGTGTCTCTCATGAATAAATAAATAAAATCTTAAAAAAAAAAAAAAAAAAAGAAAGAAAGACGCTTGGTCTTGGCTTCCCCAGGGTGGATGCCAGTTAATAGATGTAGGTTGTCCAAAACTACAACCTGTGAAGTAAACTGGGAGAAATCTGCTCATAAAAGATTAATTTAGCATCACGTTAACAACTCTGGGATGGGGAGAAGATCTATCCATGCATTTACCTGACACAGAGGCAACTGAAACTGCCTTCTTACAAGATCAAAAGTTTGTAAAGGTGGAGGCCCTTGCATTTCCAGGTGTCTTTCTCTTCTTACAGATCAAAAATCTCTTCATTGTCATTTCCATTCTGAGTTCTCCTACTTAATTGAGCAGGGCCTCTATGCCATGCCATGGAGCTCTCTTGGAGCATATATTTTCAGCCCCGTGCCTCGGTGACTATTTGCCGTGACTTTGGCTAAGCAATCTGCCTCTAGGTACACTTTCCCCAGCGCCATCTGGACTCAAAGAGACGGTGTGGAGTCACTTTGAGCATGTGACATCTACACGAATCCAAGGCTAGTCCTGCCATGCTTCCCCTTCTGGACCAGAATGCAGATGGAATTTGGAGCAGCCCAGGCAGTGCTGCCTACCCACGCTGTCATTGGACAATTTCCAGTTAGATACTCACTAGCGCTCTGTAGCGGGCACAGAGCTCAGCCGCCTTGCAGTTTAGATGCAGCTCAGAGTAGATCCAGGTTTCAGTGGGCGGGAGGGGGAGGCTCTCTTTAAGAAAAAGAATACAGAATAATAAATTTTTTTAAAAAAATTAGATATGAAAGTGAATATTCAGAATGGGCAAATAATCATGAAAAATACAAATATTAAAAACCAAACATGAGAGCAAACATTTACTAATTGCTAGACACACCACTATCACACTTTTTGCCTATATCTTTTGTCTCCCTACTCTTCACTCATTCCTTCACATAATAACCATTTACAAATATCTTACATACAGAGAATAGAAAGATAACTGGATCTTTCCTAAAGCATAATCTTTTTTTAATCAAAAGAAAGCATAAAACAAATAGTAGTCTAAGTATAGGTTTGTGTACTTATAGACACAGAAATTATGATAAATTCTGTTTCATATGATTTCCATCAAGAAAGATACATGAATTTATAGTTTATAGGCTGTCTTATTGAGCATATCCCACGTGTACTGTTTATGAGAATAGAATCACGTGTTTACAATTTTACCAAAAGTCTAATGATAAGATAGGATTTTCCATAGAATAGTTTCTGGCTCTATCTGTTCAGATCTTATTTCTCTTCCAAGACTTTCATATTCCCTACTGCAGACACCACAGCCGTTACATTTTGGTAGAACACTGGCCTGCACGCGAGCTTATAAGAAGAGCTAACACTGGGATTATTTTTAGAGGCCGTTTTTACACTGGGAAGGCCAGCAAAACCTTTACTATGCACCACAACTGACTGCCAACCATATAAATATATCCCATCAAACACAAACTAAATGCATTTCCAACTCAAACTGCCTCCTAGCCAAATCCCAAAAATGCCTGTGCGATGGAAGGAAAAGAGACAATGGCCTTCATCCCCGAAGTTAGATCATCCTACTTTTGTACATTTTTTACAAAATTTATGACAACTATTCCGTTCTCTCTTCTCCTTTCTTCACAAACAATTCAGTCCTAAACCAGTAGGGAAGACAGAGCAGGGTGGACACCTATGCTGGCTATGGGGTTGGGGGAACATACAGTGGCTTAGAGAGGAGTGACAGCCAGTGGGGTGGATGGCCACATGGTAGTGTAGTGAGTTTGGTTCAAGTTGAGTGAGAAGGGAATAGAAGTACAGCCCTGCCAGGGCTCAGAATCCAATCTACGTGAAATTCCTGCCAAAGATTCATAATCTGAATCCCCTAAGGACATGTCAGACAAAGTGCAGTTGGGGGACATTCTATAAAATACATGGCCTATGACCTTTAAAAATGTGAATGTCACGTTAGTGAAAGCCTGAGAAACTGTCCCAGACAAGGAAGCCAAACAGATATGACAACTAAATCATTCTGAACTGGATTTGAAGATTAAATGTCAATGTTAACTTCCTGATTTTGACAGCTGAATTGTGGTTATGTAGAATGTTCTTATTTGCAGGAAATTTATATACTAGAGCTTTAGGGGCTGATGTGGCATCAGATTGGCAACATACTTTTAAATGGCTGTTGGGGTAGAGTTCTCTGTACTACTTTTCTATAATTTTGTGTGCTTCCAGATTATATTAAAAGGATATAAAAGATGACTGTGGGAATACATTACTAGAGTTGCTCAGGACCTTGGAAAGGGCTCAAACATGTGAGGGGACCTGAGCTTATGTTTCATTAACTTCACTATCTCTAACTGCAGGAAACATTATTCTACGTATGTACCCAAAGGCATTTTTTTCCTGTAATTTAATCCTGGCCTTAGCTATGTCTTTCTTTTCTTTTAATTTGTTTTTATTTAAGTTCGACTTGCCAACATATAACACCCAGTGCTCATCCCATCAAGTGCCCTCCTCAGTGCCCATCACCCAGTCAACCCTCCACCCACCTCCCCTTCTGCAACCTTTTATTTGTTTCCCAGAGTTAGGAGTCTCTCATGTTTTGTCTCGCTCTCAAATTTTTCCCACTCAGTTCCCCTCCTTTCCCTTATAATCCCTTTCACTATTTCTTATATTCTTAGTATGAGTGAAACCATATGATGATTGTCCTTCTCCAATTGACTTATTTCACTCAGCATAATACCCTCCACAGTTCCATCCATGTTGAAGCAAATGGTGGGTATTCGTCCTTTCTGATGGCTGAGTAATACTCCGTTGTATACATAGACCACACCTTCTTTATCCATTCATCTTTCGATGGACACCAAGGCTCCTTCCACAGTTTGGTTATTGTGGACATTGCTGCTAGAAACATCGGGGTGCAGGTGTCTCGGCGTTTCACTGCATCTGTATCTTTGGGGTAAATCTCCAGCAGTGCAATTGCTGGGTCGTAGGGCTGTTCTATTTTTAACTCTTTGAGGAACCTCCACACAGTTTTCCAGAGTGGCTGCACCAGTTCACATTCCCACCAACAGCGCAAGAGGGTTCCCCTTTCTCCACATCCTCTCCAACATCTGTTTCCTGTCTTGTTAATTTTTGCCATTCTCACCGGTGTGAGGTGGTATCTCATTGTGGCTTGGATTTGTATTTCCCTGATGGCAAGTGGTGCAGAGCATTCATAAACAGAAATATCACCAAAGAAGACACACGTGGCCAACAAGCACATGAGAAAATGCTATGTCTGCTTTCTGACGTCTTTTTGGCCTTCCTACCTTTGCTGAGACCGAATGTGGTAGAATGACTATGTTCTCAACATGCTTTAAGGTCAAGGAGCAGCAACCTGCACCCTACGACCCTCCCCCTCTCACCTAAGGCTCTTTGCTGGGCCCACGTAGCTCTGTGCCTATTTACTTAGCCTGGCTTAGTACTAATGGCCAGTGTTTTGCTTGAGGCTCACTACAGACAACCTGGTGTTCACTGATCACACTCTCTTCTCCACTGCCTACTTACAGCCAGCATGTGTATTATTTGCTTACCGCCCAGGATGGGGAGTTCCATTTGGAAGATAAAATTCAAAGTGAGTGAGCAAGAAATCTTAAAATCTCTGACCTTTACTCTCTTGTTTTGTATGCTCAGCCACTCCTTTCTCCTTTCTACAAAACTGTCTGTCTAAAGAGAGTATAATCTAGTTTATTAAAAAAAATCTGGTTCATCCTCTCAAGATGGGACAGCACTAAGGTAGAGGGCAGCAATTTGGGCATATACATTTAATTCTGGAGATGTTAGCAAATCCATTTGGCTGCACATTTAAGCTACTCCAATCCAGATTTTTGTTATTAAATAAAGTTTACACTTCGGTCTCTTACTATCTCTTTCAGTTGGTTCCAAACTCAGGCAGGGGGGAAAAAGTTTTTTGTTTTTTTTTTTATTGGGTCCTCTAAAGTCCAATACAAATAAAAGATGATGGCATCTTCCAGAGCGGTGACAACACATAAAGAAAAGCAGCACCATCATTTGAAATATATTTTAGGATGTAGAACTGACATGGCCCAGTCCTGGATGAAATATGGGGGGGATACCATGAGGGCCCCTAGGACCATATTATGTTTGGGAATTCACTAGAATGACTCATGGAATTCATCAGATAGTTCTTCTCATGCTAAAATTATTATAATGAGATTATAAGAATACACAGCTAGATTATAAGAGAAAAAGGACACGGGGAAAAATGGAGGAATTCAGGTGCAGGCTTCCTTATGTTCTCTCCCTCTCTGGAGGCGTAACACAAAGCTGATTCTTTTGCCAGTAATAAAAATACAGAAAAGGAGCATGCAACAGTTTTGCCCAGGGAAGCTCGTTAAAGATTCATCACCCAAAAGGTTTTATTGGGGTCTGGCCATGTAGGCAGCTCTGCCTAGCATGTACCAAAGTTCCAGACTCCCAGAAGGAAAGCAGGTCATGGTCAGCATCAACCATGTTGTTTGTATGAACAGTTTATTTTTTAAAAAGATTTTATTTATTTATTCATGAGAGACACAGAGAGAGAGAGAGAAAGAGAGAAGCAGAGACACAGGCAGAGGGAAATGCAGACTCCATGCAGGGAGCCCAACACGGGACTCGATCGCAGGTCTCCAGGATCATGCCCTGGGCTGAAGGCAGAGCTAAACTGCTGAGCCACCCAGGCTGCCTTTTTTTTTTTTTTTTAAGATTTTACTTATGTATGGACAGTTTAGTCACAGTGAGACATCCTTATTATTTAGGGAAAATCTTTTATCAATATAGAGAACTATTTGCCAGCCAAATTCGCAGACACCAGCCAGGAGCCAGCCTTACAAGCAGAGCTTTCCAAGGATAGCAGTCTTAGGTCAGCTATGCCAATTCTTTTCCACACTGGAGGAGTGAGAAAAGGGGAGATGTGAGTATGGCATCTAGGTTTCTACCTTAAGCATGTAGATGAACAGGGCTGTCACTTATAGAGGGAACAAAGGAAGTACAGGTTTACAGGAGAAAATTAATATTTTTTTTACCTTTTTTTTTTAAATTTATTTATGATAGTCACAGAGAGAGAGAGAGAGGCAGAGACATAGGCAGAGGGAGAAGCAGGCTCCACGCACTGGGAGCCCAACGTGGGATTCGATCCCGGTCTCCAGGATCGCGCCCTGGGCCAAAGGCAGGCGCCAAACCGCTGAGCCACCCAGGGATCCCAGAAAATTAATATTTCAATCTTGAACACATAAAACTGAAGATAGCAAAAAGATATCAGGTTAAGTTATGCTTTAGTATAATCATAAACAACCTTAGAACTTTGCTGGCTTAACACAAGAACTGTTTATTTCTCACTTCAGTTACGTATCTTTCATGGCCTCCTGGAAGGTAGTGACTGGGGGTTGGTGGGTGGTCTCTGTTCCACATGGTCACTCAGGGACCCAGGCTAGTAGAGGTCCACAATCTAGGATGTCTGTGGTCATGACCAAAAATAAAAAAATAAAAAAGAGAGAGGGAGAGCAGGGAGGTGGAATAGGAGCTCTTCTATGCTTCAATCTAAGAGTGACACACTGCATATTCACTCACTGCCCATTGGCCAAAAGTAGTCACATAGCCTCACCAATTGTAAATGGGGTGGGAAATGTGGGATAGTAGGGATGTCTGGTGAACACTACTGTTTCTCTCATGGTGTCCAAGTAAGAATGTCACACGGGTAATCCACAACAAATGAATACTGTGGAGACTTTCAGATAGGAGTCATAAGAAGATAGTCTGTATTTAAAGCCACCCTCACTTTCTCATTATCTGAATCCCAATAGCCTAATAAGGGCAATGTGATCGCCCTTTTCTTGTTTAAAAGAATAGGAAATCCAGAGTGGTTGATACTCTTCAAACCTCACTGTAGTGAAACTATCAGCACACCAACATCTTCATTAGCTCACAAAACAGATTATTTAGAATTGAAGGCAGGTTTTGAACTTCTCTAAGAGGAAGGGCTTGGTTCCAAAAACACCTGCCTAGAAACAGCCTGATGCTCAGAGCACAGGAGAGAGGCTCACAAAGGTGAGAAGGGACATTTAAAACTATTTTTAGACAAAGGCATTGAAGAGCAAGTTCACAGAAGAAAAGTTATTTTCCACAGTAGGTAAGAAAATGCACACCAGGGCTACCACTAGGTGTCAACAGTAGGAAAGAAAAGACAAAAGAACAACTGGAGTAAGGTTCTAGAGGAAGATGTAGATTGGTTCCAAGGAGAGAGAAGATAGAAAGTGTCCCCCCATTCCCAGTAGTTTTCCAGGCATTCCATATTATTACATGATTAATTCCACTGATACTCTAGGTAGAGATAAAAGAAAGTTTCCATTTCTCTCTCTCCCTCCTTTGTATATATGGATGCGTAACTGAGGTCTTCAGTTTATTAGAAATCAGATTTAAGGTCAATGAATCTAAGTTGTGTCTTATTTTAATGTCCAGATTATGTCAAGGCAAGAAGGACTTTTCATTAGAAACAGCAAACTTGGGATCCCTGAGTGGCTCAGCGGTTTGGCACCTGCCTTCAGCCCAGAGCGTGATCCTGGGGTCCCAGTATCACGTCCTGTGTCAGGCTCCCTGCATGGAGCCTGCTTCTCCCTCTGCCTGTGTCTCTGCCTCTCTCTCTCTGTCTCTCACGAATAAATAAAATCTTAAAAAAAAAAAAAAAAGAAACCGCAAACTTTATTTAGTCCTTCCACGACACAAGCTAAAGACTGCTAATACCCTCTGTGTGCCTTAAAATAATTTAGATGGCTAACTGATTAATATAAATTATAATAAATTCAAATATATTTTATCACTTTGGTAAAGCAGTTCATCAAAACTAGATGGTTAGTTTTTGTTTGGATCAGTGAAATAAATGGTCAAAAGGGAAATTATCGCATAAAATATTATCACCCTAAAAGTATACTGAACCGAACAAAAATCAAAAGAAACAAGCATTGGAGGCAGATCCATCATTCTAGGTTTCTAAAACTCTTATTTGTTGAGGCTCATAGGAAAAATGATATTTGCATAGCACGCTGAGATAAATGAACAAGGCCCCTGGGTTTCAACGGCCTGAGACCCACTGGACCACTCTAGGATCTGAGATCAGTACTCAGGATATTAAATACACCTTGTGGTTTTCAACCTTGAGTTCACATTGGAGTCACTTGGGAAGTCAGAAAAACTGACCCCTCTTGCCCTCCGTCCCCCAGGTGTCACTGGTCTGGGCATCATGACTACCTAAAACTCCCAGGTGATTCTAAGGCATAGTTGGAATTACCAAGTACAACGTCAGAACACAGCCAGGGACACTTTAAAAAACACTCTGGACATGAGCAGCCCGGGTGGCTCAGCAGTTTAGCGCCGCCTTCAGCCCAGGACGTGACCCTGGAGACCTGGGATCGAGTCCCACGTCGGGCTTCTCCCTCTGTCTGTGTCTCTGCCTCTACAAAATCTTAAAAAACAAAAAAAACAACAACATTCTGGACTCAACTAGCTTGCAGCCTTGAACACAAGGAGGAAGTGGGGAGGTTTTTGTTTGTTTAACTCAGAAAGTATAAGGAGGAAAAAGTTGCAACTGTCAAAATAGTAAAGTGATAACCAACCACCAACTCCAATGCAAGCACCATTAAGTTTTTAAAAATACTTTTTTTTTTTAATAAAAAGCTCATGTACAGACGTATCTATTTGTATCTTGAGAGATCACGTTTACTTTCACTGAAGAATCGTGTATTGCGTGCCTTCCTTTCAAACACTCACCGCTTTCATGGAATCTGGTCGTGAGTAAACGGCTACAAAATAATTCACATGTCTACACTGTATTTTATTGGACCATCATTCATTCCCTTCTTGCTGAGGACTTCAGCTATTCTTATTCGTTCCCTGCAATCAGCATCCTTATGCACGGATTGTTTGCACCCTGAGGAATTTCTGTAAATATTTTTATTAGGTCAATTCCTGAGAGCGGGAGCACTTGAAAGGTGTGGGAGGCGCCTGGGTGGCTCGGCGGCTGATCGAGTCCCACCAGGGGCTCCCTGCATGGAGCCTGCTTCTGCCTCTGCCTGTGTCTCTGCCTCTCTCTCTGTCTCTCCTGAATAAATGAATAAAATCTTAAAAAAAAAAAAATGTGCGCCGGGCTGGCACACTAGAAAGAGCCCGCGACTCTCGGTCTCCAGCCCCGCGCTGGGGGGAGCGACTGTTTAAATAAGCAAATAAAATAAAACGTGGATAAACGCAGCGAGATCGACCAACACCCAGAAGCAAACAGAAGCCACCTACATTTGCAAACACTCTTCCACCACCGCCAGCCCCGAGGTCCCGGCGGGGCGCGGGCGTCACGTGGGGCGGGGACCGCGGGTCACGTGGGCGACTTCGCCCCGCCCCCCGGCCCCGCGCCGCGGCCGCAGCCCGGGCCTGCGCAGTAGCGTCACGCGGCCTGGGCGGCCGGCCGGCCCTGCGGAGGCGGAGCGAGGAGCTCCGGGAAGGTGAGTTGCGTTCTCGCCGCGGCTTGGGCGGGGCTCGCGAGAGGCGCTGCTTCCGGCTGGGCGGCGGGCCTGAGCCCGGGCTTCCGGCGGCGGCGCGGCCCGAGGAGGGGGTGTTGTTGGCCTTGCTGGCGGCCCTTCTCCGCAAGGGCTCGCGTTCGTTAGCCGTTAGCCTCCGGCCGGGCTTCCGCGCAGTCACGGCGAGGCCCGCCGAGCTTGTTCCCGTTAGCGTCCAGGCCCACGCGGGGCCCGCCCCCCGGATGGGGCAGGCGGGGCGTTTTCCACTAGCTTCCCCGGCGTCTGCACGCTGAGCTCGCCCCGGGGTTGCTGCAGCCCCGGCGTCTGTGCACGCTGAACCGGCCCGGGTTTCTGCAGCCCCGGCGTCCGTGCACGCTGAACCTGCCCCGGGGTTTGTGCAGCCCCGGCCTTTGTGCACGCTGAACCCGCCCCGGGGTTTGTGCAGCCGCGGCGTCCGTGCACGCTGAACCCGCCCCGGGGTTTGTGCAGCCCTGGCGTCCGTGCACGCTGAACCTGCCCCGGGGTTTGTGCAGCCCCGGCGTCTGTGCACGCTGAACCCGCCCCGGGGTTTGTGCAGCCGCGGCGTCCGTGCACGCTGAACCCGCCCCGGGGTTTGTGCAGCCGCGGCGTCCGTGCACGCTGAACCCGCCCCGGGGTTTGTGCAGCCCTGGCGTCCGTGCACGCTGAACCTGCCCCGGGGTTTGTGCAGCCCCGGCTTTTGTGCACGCTGAACCCGCCCCGGGGTTTGTGCAGCCCCGGCGTCTGTGCACGCTGAACCCGCCCCGGGGTTTGTGCAGCCGCGGCGCCCGTGCACGCTGAACCTGCCCCGGGGTTTGTGCAGCCGCGGCGTCCGTGCACGCTGAACCTGCCCCGGGGTTTGTGCAGCCCTGGCGTCCGTGCACGCTGAACCTGCCCCGGGGTTTGTGCAGCCCCGGCCTTTGTGCACGCTGAACCCGCCCCGGGGTTTGTGCAGCCCCGGCGTCTGTGCACGCTGAACCCGCCCCGGGGTTTGTGCAGCCGCGGCGTCCGTGCACGCTGAACCTGCCCCGGGGTTTGTGCAGCCCCGGCCTTTGTGCACGCTGAACCCGCCCCGGGGTTTGTGCAGCCCCGGCGTCCGTGCACGCTGAACCTGCCCCGGGGTTTGTGCAGCCGCGGCGTCCGTGCACGCTGAACCCGCCCCGGGGTTTGTGCAGCCCCGGCGTCCGTGCACGCTGAACCTGCCCCGGGGTTTGTGCAGCCCCGGCGTCCGTGCACGCTGAACCCGCCCCGGGGTTTGTGCAGCCCCGGCGTCCGTGCACGCTGAACCTGCCCCGGGGTTTGTGCAGCCCCGACGTCCGTGCACGCTGAACCTGCCCCGGGGTTTGTGCAGCCGCGGAGTCCGTTCACGCTGAACCTGCCCCGGGGTTTGTGCAGCCCCGGCGTCCGTGCACCCTAAATCTGCCCCGGGGTTTTTGCAGCCTCGGCCTTTGTGCACGCTGAACCCGCCCCGGGGTTTCTGCAGCCCCAGCATCTGTGCACGCTGAACCCGCTCCGGGACTGGTTCCTGAGCGCCTGTCCGTCTTGACTAAAATGTTAAATACAGCTTGAACTCGGGCGTTGGTGCCTGTCAGAGCTGGAAGGACCTTAGCGAGGACAGCCAACATGATTGGAGCGCTTCCCGCGGGCGGGACCCGCTCCGAAGCACTTGAGAGTGAAGCATTCACTTCTCAGCACAACCTTATGTGGCAGGCCTTTCATACAGCTGTGCAAACTGCAGCACAGCGAAATTCAGCGACGTGCCCCATATCACACAGAGCCGGGGTTCAAACCCGGATGAGCTCACGTGGTGATGGAGGATCTCTCTGGCAAGGACGATGGTAGCGGATCCCAGAGCAGCCAGGCGACTTCATTAAATGATTAGGGAACTGTCCAGTTTTAAACCTCTGTTGACGCAACTCTTGAACATTAACATTCCTAAATTTAAAAAAAAAGAAAAATTCAGAACCATGTTTGGTGATACACATACACGCATTTATACATATATACATACATGCACAGATCTCTATTTTGCTGAAAGGTTTTGTGCCTTTTAGGACCGTTTACTTGCAGGCCACGTGTTATAAACTCGTGGATGCTGTTAGATGCAATGTTAAGATTTATATTACCAGTGTTCACTGAGTTTAGACTCAGAAGGTAGAAGTTTGAATCTTGACTGCTACTTTGTGGTCTTAGGAAACCTTTCCTAAGGTTAAAGAGGATCCTTTACTGTCAGTGTCCTTATCTGGAAAATAGACACACTATTTCCCCCTTAGAGGTTTCGTGAGGATTAATGAACTCAGGTTTGCAGTCAAAGAAGTTGGCACTCACGGAGGGATAACTGGCTTTATTATTCTGCCTCCAAAGAGAGAACCAAGCTACTATCTAAGGCATTTCTCTTCTCTGAACTGAAAAGCAAGGGTGTCACCCTGGAGTCCTGCATTCTGATAACGTGCAGATCAAGTCCCCAGACTTAGTAAAAGCACCTCTGTCAGAGCTCCAGAGGAGTAACAAGTAAGTTCCTTTAATTTCATGTCTCTTTTGTCTACATTATCTCAGGGAAACTTACTAGATTTTTAAAGTCAACCTATGCTGGAAATGATAGAGATCATCTGATAGAGACTGATGATCCATATAGCCTATTGGTAATTTTATATGGTGTTAGTGCCTTTAGAAACCTATTTGAGGTACCAGCCAAAAACACAGATAAGAAGAAAGTGGAACAAAATGACCAAATTTTTCAGAAGTAACTTTTCATCTGGCCCCCAAACTGCATAGACCAGTTAATTTTTCACTTTCTTTTTGTTTAGTTAAGATCCTGCTATCTTAAAGTCTACTTAAAATAGAAGAAATGTGTCGGAGCATATGAATAGTGCATCAAAGTCATAGTAATTAAGGTGAACACATGGACTCTTGTGATTGTTTGAATGGACCGTGATAGTCACAATATTTAGTTAAGAATAATGAGAATAATGTGGGTGTTAATTATAAATATTACCAGATATCGTAAGTAAATATGACCATTATTTGAGAGATACGATAATACTTTCCTAAGCAAAATGCAAGACTGTAATATTAGTTCTCTGAAACCTTTATCGTTGAGGCCAGAGTTCTCTGCACATTTCTTATCAGGTCCTGCAAAGTTCACTGCAGTTTTCCTTGGTTGGGGTGCAAACCCGCCTAAAACTCTATGTTTCAAGAGACTGAAACTTGAGGTAGCATTGTATTTCATTCACATTTATTTGGAAGTCAGAGAACTTAATTAACGTTTGATGCTACTCTACATCTCATGTATTTTGTTAATGTCTTGATACTACTATTTCATTTCTAATTTTTTGCCTGGAAAAAGAAAAGTAAATATTCCTTTAATTCCTCTTCTAGTACTGAGTGTTTAAATAAGCCGAACAAAATTCTCAAACAGTCCATTCGTGATCTGTATTCACAGGCGCATTTTCTGAGGATAGAAAGTGCCACTTTATCCCTTTTCTTGGTTTTTGGATCATTTGGTACAGAAATATAAAGTAAGAGTTTTTTTCCTGTCTTGTGCTTGTTTCCTGGTGTACCTGTGCATGTTTCTCTGAAATATACTGAAAGGGGGATTAATGGGTCACAGATATGTTCAAGTTTACTAAATAATGCCAAATTGTGCTATTGCTAACTGATGTCATTACCATCAGTTTTTCCATATCCTCACCAACCTGGTGTAATTTTTGCCAATTGATTGGATAGAAAATCGTATCCCATTTGTCACTATCCTTTACCTTTCTTTTATTTTTTTCCTATTGATCGATGAGGTTGAGCATCTTTACATGTGCTCACTGACCATGCAGACTTCATCTATGAAATGTTTGTGTCTTTGCCCATTTTTCTATATTTTTTTGCACTTTCTTACTGGTTTATAGAAGTTCTTCATGTATTCTGAATCCTAATCCTTTGTTGGTTATATGTGTTGCAAGTTCTGTATTTTTTCTTCAGCCTAGTTTGGTTCATCTGTTCTTAGTTTTTTTTTTTTTTATCTTACTGCCCCTCTGTCTGTCCTGTCACAAAATCTGATAAAGCCTGCACGCTGGATACTGTGGAAGTAAATACTACCACCTGAGCAATGTGTATGCTTTGGGTACTTGCCAATACCAAGCAAAACAAGATAACTGAGAGTTGTAGTAATCCAGCCTTCTGTCAGCTATAGCATAGCTAATCCAGAAAATCATGGCATGGCCCTCATTGGCTTTTCTTAAAAATACTGTATTTTTGCTTTTTATTGTGAAATATTGTTTGACTTTTTGGAGTATAGTTGCCACACAATATTACACTAGTTTCAGATGTACAACATAGTGATTCACCTTCTCTATATGATATGCTATGCTCAACACAAGTGTAGCTACCATCTGTTACCATATAACACTATCACAGTATTACTGACTGTATTCCCTGTGCTGTGCCTTTTATTCTCATGACTTACTCATGCCTTAACTGGAAGCCTTTCCTCCCACTCCTCTTTCTGATTTGCTATTTCCCCCTACCCCCTTCCCTCTGGCAACCATCAGTTCTCTGTATTTATAGGTCAGATTCTACTTTTTGTTTCTTTGTTTATTCATTCGAATGAAATCACGTTTTTTTTGTCTCAGTTTGACTTCCTTATTGTGAAATAGTTTTTCAAAATAGCATATGTTCTTTTTTCCATTATTTAAAAAGTAACTAGGTTAGTTGGAGTAACAGTTAACAGTGTAAACTTCAGAGTACAAATTTGACATCTCTGTAATTTCCTAAGCCTGATTCCTGTAATGCTTTCCTTTATACTTTGAATTCAAAGTTCCTTCCTGCCTCTCCCCACCAACACACATGCACACACACACATTCCACTTACGACACCTCAATTTACGTAATATCTAGTATCTTTCTTCCTTATGGCTCAGAATTACCCTTCTCAAAATAGTAGCCTATAAATTCCTTCTTTCTAAAGCTCACTCCTAACACATTCACCTAGAGATTTTTAATTCTAAATCATAACTTCTGTTTTACAAACTTACTTTTTAAATGACCCATGCTCTTTTCCTCCCAACATTCCTAGACTTCCAAACAGTCATACAAGGTTAAATAAGTATTTAGAGGAGCCATCAGAAGGCTGGGAGACTCTTGGTGCTGCCCTGTAACAAATTTTCCCTCTGGGGGCGGGGGATGGGGTTTATAATTTATGACCATTCATCAAGATCCAAGTGCCCTCCTTTTTTTTTTTTTTTTAAATGTAATTTACTTATCTACAAGAAACACAGAGAGAGAGGCAGAGACAAAGGCAGAGGGAGAAGCAGGCCCCACGCAGGGAGCCTGACATGGGACCTGATCCCGGGTCTTCAGGATCATGCCCTGGGCTGAAGGCAGTGCTAAACCGCTGAGCCACCCAGGCTGCCCCCAAGTGCCCTTCTTAAAGAAGTTGCCTATATGTGTTTGTATGTTAAATGTTAAACTAAGACTTGAATGAAATCAAAATGGCACTTTCCGGTTACCAAGGAAAGGTACATCATTCTGTACAATATCTTATGAATATGACAATATTACTGTATGTGAAGAGGATGTGGATTTGGAAGGGTCATCTTTCTAAAATTAGAATATTTGAGGTTGACATGTGATTTATAATTTTGTTAAACACCTTAAATTATAGGCAGTTGTGTTCTGTTTAATATCATGAGCATTCCATGGCGACCTTCCTAATATTTAACACCATCTGGGTCTCTACAACTAACATGGACCATCACTTTGATTCACTTCCTTTTTTTTTTTTTCTCCTTTTCCTTTTCTATGTGTAATTCTTTTTTTTTTTTTTTAAATTTTTATTTATTTATGATAGTCACACAGAGAGAGAGGCAGAGACATAGGCAGAGGGAGAAGCAGGCTCCATGCACCAGGAGCCCGACGTGGGATTCGATCCCGGGTCTCCAGGATCACACCCTGGGCCAAAGGCAGGCGCTAAACCGCTGCGCCACCCAGGGATCCCCTATGTGTAATTCTTTATCTTATATAAAGCAGAGTTGGATACTTCTCAAATTATCTGGAACTTTCTCTAGTTTTTCAATCTGGTAAAATACATAAAATAATGAAATTGTTAAAATGGAACTGAAATTGAAAATGTTGAGTAAAACCTAGCCTTGCTACAACCTTTAGAATGGTTGTTACATTTTGTTTTGGAAGGCTTGTGTCAACATAAACATGTGTTGAGACTTTATGACAGAAGAGTTGTTTTGGATTGAAAATGAACATATATGCCATTTTTAAGGCTGTGTGCTTAATTTTGAAAGTCAAATAATGGCTCTTAAATGTTATACAGTGATATATATAAATTATTATTTTGATTCAAGGACTGGATCAGGGGTACCTGGTTGGCTCAGTTGGTTAAGCGTCTGACTTTTGATTTCAGCTCATGTCATAATCTCAGGGTCCTGAGATTGAGCTCCACATCAGACTCCATGCTCAGCGGGGAGTCTGCTTGAGATTCTCTCTCTCTTTCTCCCCCTCTCCCCACCACTCCTGTTCTTTCTATCTCTCTATAAAACAAATGAAATCTTTAAAAAAGAAAAATACTGGATCAGACCTATACAGAGTTGACCCTTGAGCCAGTTTCAATGAACAATATTGAAATATTTCTTAGATTTTATTTTTCTCACCTTTCCCTTTCTATTTTTGACCAAAAGAGTATTTAAGGGTCTGATAGGAGGCAAAATTTAAACATTCTGGGAAAAGAGTAATAATAATAATTCTGGATATAAACCATTACTTGGATGTTAACCAGTATTTGATTTCTAGGAGAGTGGGAGGTTAAGGGAATAAATGAAATTACAAGGAGAAAGGGGTATAGTGTAGGTCCAACTCTTCATGAAAGAACCTATTTTTGGGTACAGTTTCCTAGGAAGCCCATATTTTGTTCATGTATTATTCATTTTGTAATACATAAAAGAGGTGGCCAGCATTCAAATGGACCTTACCTCATTTCCTGCCCTTTTTTGCTGGCTTACCACTTACCATTTGAGGAGAATGTAGGATAGGGAAGTGGGCAGTGAATGAATTTCATTCAATTAGCAATAGATTGGACACTCTACTGGTCTTGCTTCTCTTCCACCTGACCTCTAAATGTTGGTGTGCCTCAAGAATTGTATTAGACCTGCCTACATTCCCTCTCCAAGTGATTCCATTGAATTCCGTAACTTGACAACTCCCAAATTTCTCTCTCTAGTGATTCTCAGCTCTAGTTTCATATATCTGACTGTAGTCTTGATATCACTATCTGGATGTCTCTTAGGTACCCCAAACTATGTGCAAAATGTAGCTGATTCTTGATTTTCCATTTCTGAAAATACCATTCCTTTTTTGGGCTTTCCTATCACAGTCACAACCTACCTGGTTGCACAAAACTAAAACCTAGGAGCCACTCTTATTTATTTTTCTGTAATTCCTTTATTCTAGTCCATGAGCCCAACCTCTCTGGACCAATTTACTCACTGTACAATTAAAATAATATCTTTTTGTAGTAATATGCTGGGAGATTAAATGACTTAATAAATGTAAAGTCTCCAAACAATGCCTGGCATGGAGTTAGCATAGTGTGATTGTAGCTACTGCTATTGTTGTTGTTGTTGTTAATTTTCTCCCCCAACAGAGTCAACACCCTAGTCCAAACCACCATATTCTCTCCCATGGACCACTGCAATAGCTTTTTTTTTTTTTTTTCTCTGCTTCCTCTTGTTTTGATACAATCTATTCTCCACACAGCCAGAGCATTCTTTTAAAAATAGATCATGTCACCCTTCCCAGCTTCACACCCTGCAGTGGCTTCCCATTGCTCTTAGAATAAAATTCACACACAGTGCTGCAGGACCTGGCTCCTGTCTGTCTCACCAAGCTCATTTACTATGCTCCAGTCTCCTATCTGTTCCTCAAATTAACCAAGCCTCCTCCCTCCACCCTGCTTTCCCCAGGCTTTCATATTTGTTGTTCCTTCAGCCTGGAATGCTCTTCCTTCAGCTCTTAAAATATCTAGTTCATTTGCATTTTTCAGATTCCAGCTCAACTATTATTATTCAGAGTCACCTTCTCAGCCTATTTGCAAAATGGCCTCCTCTTTCTCTCTCATATTACCCACTTTATTTTCTTCATGGCTGTTACAGTAGTGTGCAATTATCTCATTCGTGTATTTGTTAACTGGTGTTTGTTGTTGATCTCACCAACTAAAATATAATATCTACAGTGCCGGTCACACAGTATGTGTGTTCAGAAAATATTTATCAAATGAATGATAATCTCTGACAAGGAAAGAGAACTTTGCAAAAGGAGAATCTCAAGATCCACTGTTGAAATTTTCCTTTTGAAGTATTGTAATTCTGTGCTAAAGATTATTGTCAATAATCAGTTCTTGAGAATTGTGCTTGCTTGCTTTTTCAGACATATATTCATTCCTCCCTAAACAGATTACACAGAAACTTGCCCATCAGTGACCCAAAGAAAAGAGTAGATTGTGATTAGATGTTACCATGAACTTTTAATTTCTTTCATATAATAAAGGGGTTGAAGTAGTCTTGCTCCAAGATAATGGTCGAGGTACATATAAAATCTCATGCCTGAATGCTGTAAGCAGCCTCTTTCCTGTTCACCAACTTCGGGGAGTAAGCCTGCTTTATGCCAGTTTGTGGAGCTGGATGTTGTCCAGATGGTTGAAGATTCCCATTCTCCAGCAGAGGGCAGAAACCATGCAAGGATATCCGAAAATGTAATTATTTAAGAAATAAAAAGTAAAGTACCTAGAGTGGTCTCAGTTTGTGTGTTGTGATTTTTATTTCATTACCTGCAAAAATTCAAAATATGTTCTTGCCTAGGGAAGAAAGTTCTTTGTCATCCCTGAGATAATGTCATACGTGGTTCTTTACACTTTGTGAAAATCAAAGACCACCACAATCTCTATCCTGAGATAGGGAGGAAAAACAGGAATGTTTCCTGAAAATTTGGGATAACAACTCTAATGGAAAGAGGGTGGGGTAAGAAAAAGATTTGGGGTTAGGAGTGGACGAAGAAAAAATATAGCAATTCTTGGCAAAACAGGATATGTAGTTTAGTTTTATTCAGAAACAGTCATAGAATAAAACTTAAATACCCTGATATGGGAGGCCCTCTGGAAAATCTTCTGCAAGGACAGTCCTGACGCTGATATATCTTGATGTGTCTTTCTCACCTAGAATTAACAGACGATGACTATATTCTTAAAGGTCCCTTTGAAAGGGTTGCTTTCAAAAAAGTAGCCTGAATATCTGTGCTGAGAGAAAATATATTTAGAGTGCCTGAAAATTCTCTACTAAAATTTGTTTGTTTAGAAATACAGGTTTATATACTTATATAAATTAATTGATGAGAAATTCATCTCTTTGAATTCCCAAATAAGGCAGAAGAAAGTAATGTCAATTTTTGAGTTAAGAAAATGCAATATGCCCATTCATACCTATCTCCTTGTGCTAGAATAGTTTTCTGGTTGATTTTTAAGACTGGCTGTCTACTCCAGGCAAAATCAAGTAAGTCACTTCAACCAAGAGATCTGAGACTATTCAGATTATCAAAGAATCCTACCTTTAGGGGAAGGCTGAAAACAATACTGATAATTGGGTATTGTTTAGCATTGAAATGATAGTAAAAGAACAGTGAAACGTCAAGCTCTGAGTCTTGGGACTTCTGAAATATCCATCTAACTTGTTGAAATGAATCCAGTATGAGTCTAGCCTCAAAGTGAAGACTACTCCCTAATTTTGGCAAACTTTATGCATCTCTACTTCAAAATCATGACTATTACCCAGTATTTGTGAATGTTTTATTTTTATATAGCTATTTTAAAAAGCCTCCATCAGTCTTAAAGGAATTAAACATTTCTTATAATATGGTTAAGGTAAGTTGTAGCCAAACTTGTGAAGATTGCTTTTTTTTTTTTTTTTTTTAGTTCAATTAGCATGGATCTTGATGGCTCTGAACAAGATCCTGAAGTGCAGGAACATTCTCCTGTCTATGTTGGCAGAGAAGAAGACATTAAAAAATCTGAAAGAATGACAGCTGTTGTCCATGATAGAGAAGTAGTCATTTTCTACCACAAAGAAGAATATCATGCTATGGATATTCGCTGTTACCGTAAGAGTTTATTTTTCATTTGTAAACCTTGTATTTGTTTCCTAACCACAAAACTATCAAAATTTCAGGCTTTTTTTTTTTTTTTTTTTTAGTGACTAGATGTAATATTCAATTTCTTTTCAGACTCAGGAGGACCTTTACATTTGGGAGAAATAGAGGTATGTAAAGTTAAATCTATCCTCTATAAATTCATGTTTCTTATTTATATTCATTTCATGCTGTATGCAAAAAATAATTTATTTCTGCATTTGAACTGTTATTTTAATGCTTTAAGTATAATTGCCAATATTCCAGGAATTCATAGTCCTACAATGTAAAGAAAACTATTTCACAGATAAATAGGGGACCTAGCAATTATACTCTGAGATATCTACCTACAGATATCATTGCACAAATGTTTAAGTATATATATGGGAGAATTTTACTGTGGCATTATTTGTTGTAATGAGAAATTGAAGGCAACCTAAATTTTTTTTTCAACCTAAATGTTTTAACAATAGGACACAGTTTAAACAAACTATGAATAGCTGTGCTATGGAAAACTATGCAACCACTGCCTCATTAACTTACAAGATAGATCTGTATGTATTGGTATGGAGGGATGTCAGCAGTATATTTCTGAGTGAAAAAAGCAAGTCCTAGAATGAAGGGTCTAGTGTGATTCCATTTTTTAAATAAAAGGTAATAGTCACTTTGCACTTTATACACTTCTACAGTTTGAATTTTTCAGTATGTATTACCTGTACAATGTAAAAATATAAATATGTATATTTTAAAAAGGAAACCACACACTGAAGGCTTATCTGAGGAAGGAATGGGGAAACTGTCTTACTTTCGTGCATTCCCAAACTCACTGGCTGCATAACTTCTTATTTTCTACTTCATAAAATTGATCTCTCTCCATCCTTCCCCTTCCCGCCACCTCCCACTTGTACAAAATACAAGCTGAAACTTGGCATTCCACTCTATACTTCATATCTACTTACTTCTACACCTATTCTTATGTTAGAAGGACATATGTGTGTTTAAATCATGAACATGAATTTATGAATTATGAAAATATGAATGCTTGTTGACTGTTTTGGGGACACAATATCAGTATTACTGAACTCCTTGTATAGAGAAACAAATGTAAGCATCTGGTAGTGATAATGTGAAATAAAATCCTTCTGTTTTGGACCATAACAAGACCTGTAAGACTTTGCTACTTAAAGTTTGTTCCATAAACCAGCAACCTTGGTGTCACTTGGGAGCTTCTTGGAGCTACAGAATCTTGCACCCTATCCTAGGACTACTGAATTTTTTTTTTTTTTTAAGGACTACTGAATTTTTTTAAAACAGGATCTGCATTTAGACAAGATCCAGGTGATTCCCATGCTCTTTAAAATTTGAGAAGCACTGATTCAAGACAGTTAAAAAGTTGAGAATTGACTACTTTGGATCACAAATTGCTCTTCAGTCAACATATACACTCAGGCCTTTAGTAACCTCTCAAATTTATATTTGAAGCTTACCATTCTTCCAGCAGCTAGTGAAAATTCCTTTAGAAGCACATAATGCCCTTGCCCCATTTCTGTCAAGGAAATGACATTTTAACATCTAATAGATAACATCATAGATTCAGTCACATGGTAGAGTTGCTTGAGCTCATAGAGTTCTGATATACTAGAGTATATCAGATAGGGTTCTAATATACTAGGTTTCTAATCAAATGCAAAAGGGACTTGATGACTGCTGAGATTAGGTTTTGCATTATGCAGAATAATTTGTAAATGGAAGGGAAAGAAGAGAGGGTGGCCTGTTCTTTAACCTGTTTTTTCTGCAGTAGATCTTATGCTGAGTTGGAGATTTATTGTGAATGTTGGAAATGTCAGGCTATTAAATCATTTATTTATTTCCTTCCCCAGGATTTTGATGGACGACCATGTATAGTTTGTCCCTGGCATAAATACAAAATTACTTTGGCAACAGGAGAAGGACTGTATCAGTCTATCAACCCTAGAGATCCATCAGCAAAACCCAAGTGGTGCTCCAAAGGAGTAAAGCAAAGGATTCATAAAGTGACAGTGGACAATGGGAGTATTTATGTGACTCTTTCTAATGAACCTTTTAAGTGTGACTCTGATTTTTATGCCACTGGAGACTTTAAAGTAATTCGGAGTCCTTTCAGATAAAACTATATGGCAATGAAAAATGTTGTGTATATTTAAAAAATATTTTTTAGAATAACTGTGCTGCAATACCAAAGAGGATTAATTTTTCCAACATGGGCACATTTATTACTAATCTTTAAAAATCATATAAATCTGAGCAGTTCAAAAGTACATGTGCTTATTATGATGGAGGGAATATCGTCAGGATCTATAGAACACATTTCATCCAGTCCTCTGAACTGATTAGTACCTGAAGGTTCTAGGTTTGGAATATGCATTTTGAGAAGGGTGAAAATAATCTGCGGTAACCACAATAAAGAAAAGGTAAAAAGTAAGATCTAATAAATATGGAGGGTTGGTAATTCCTATTTTGATGTAGCAGACTTTATCATGGAAAAGTTGTAATATATACAAACTAAACAGAGTAGCATAATAAACTCTCATCACCCAACTTCAGTATTATCATCATTCTTCTATTCCTCTATTCTTGTATTCTTGTTTCACTGATACCTCAACACACTCTCCACCTCCCCTATTTGGTTGTTATTCTTACCTTTTTGAAGTAAAATTTAAATACATTGAAATGCTTAAATCTCAACTATTTGATTTTTCCAAATATATAGCAGACTTTTTACATTTCAAAAATGCCTCCAAAATGGGATCAATTTACATGCTTAATTTAGAAATAAGAAACGTATTCAACACTTCATACAACACCCGGTGCTCACCACTAGTGCACTCTTTCATCCCCATGTACTGCACATTGAAACCAAACAGATCTTGGCTCAGTTTCTCTCTGGTCAAAGCAAACACTCAAAGAAGACACACAGCTGCTGCCCAGCCATGAGAGATGTGAAGTCTCTTATTCAGTAAGCCAAAGTACTTTGAATGTCCTATATAAAATCTTCAAATATAAGTTTGTTTTTGCTTTGTTTTTTTTTTTTTTAATTTTTATTTATTTATGATAGTCACAGAGAGAGAGAGACAGAGACACAGGCAGAGGGAGAAGCAGGCTCCATGCACTGGGAGCCTGATGTGGGATTCAATCCCGGGTCTCCAGGATCACGCCATGGGCCAAAGGCAGACGCCAAACCGCTGCGCCACCCAGGGATCCCTTGCTTTGTTTTTGAGAATTTTGTGATGTATTTAGAACTAAGTGCTTCATGTAAATGTTAGAAGAGATAGAGGGTGTTGTTCCTCAGAGTCCCTACTGCTGAGTTCCCGGACAGGGCTGACGTTCAGTTGGTCCACCCTGCTTTCACATACCAGTTATTTATGGCTAGCAGTATTCTGGTTGCCTGGTGCCCACGCTGTGGTGTAGTACTCTGGGTGTTTATCATCTAAAACTCAGCAGCAAATAGTAGAATATAAGAATAAGTAGAATCAGAACCAGGATGATCACATTATGAATTCAGAGTGTGAAAAGCTGTTTGTCAAAATTGGAATCTTGTCTCTAAGCACAGTAATCTTCTTAGTGGCCTAGGATTGAATTACGGCTTCAAACCTAATACTGAACATTGTAGGGGGGCCACCTGGACTCTTTCCCTTGGTATGGTAAAAATAGTAAGTGAATTAAGTACCTATCATTAAGGGTGTGCTTACAGAGCCCTTTGCTACATAGTATCACATTTCTTTTTCTGATGGAATATGGGTAATATGAGGTAATACAACCCTTGTCACTCATTTTTCAGACTATTAAAAAGCCAGGGTTGGGCTTTTTATAAGTCCTTTTATGGCAGTAGCTGTTTACCAGGTACAGGAAATGTACCATCACTTGATGGTACATCCTAGCCTATTATATCAGGTGCTAATCCTCCAATGACCAGTCAGGTCTTAACGCATGTCCAGAATTTAAGACATGGAAGAAACCAAAGTGCTTCCTGCAGGCAAAACAGTGACCCTCATTTGCAGGGCCAGTTACAGAAGCGTTTTTCTTTCATGACCCAGTGGCAACAGTGAGTTATATGGGCTTAATTTCTGGTTCTAAATATGTTCCTCCAAATCTGGAAATAAAAAATGTCATGTCCTATCCTATCCTCACATATAGAAATCTTCTGTAAGATTTGTAAATAATATTTTGTTTTATAAATATATTATATCTGTGAATCATAAGTTCTCTGTAACTTTATAGATGAGCTATAAAAGGATCGATAATAGGCAGATTCAAACTATACAGCCTATAAATAGAAAATAAATATCCTTTTGTGATCTCTGAAAAAGATATAGCATTTTGATATGTAGGGTATTTTTCCTCCAGATGAATACAGTTGACCCCTGAACAATGCAGAGGTTTGGAGTACCAACCCCATGCACAGTTGAAAATCCACATTTAACTTTGAACTCCCCCAGAACTTAACTACTAATAGTCTACTATTGACTGGAAGCCTGACTGATCACATACACACTTGATTAACACATATTTTTAATGTCCTATGTATTATATAATGTATTCTTAAGGTAAGCTACAGAAAGTGTTAAGAAAATCATAAGGAAGAGAATATACATTTACTATAATATATTTATCAAAAAATAACTGCATGTAAGTGGATCTGCACAGTTCAAACCCATGTTCAAGGGCCAACTGTAATTGGAAAGATACTTAAAACAGGTCTTTAATAAAATATACCCATGTTATAAATGATAGCATAAAGTCTAAGCCTCCAAGGGGTACACTTTCTTGTTCATTAAAATATCATTGTCATACTTCTACATCAAGATTCATTTTATTTTCTCTACCATATAAATAGTTGAGAATGACATTTTAGTAGTTCTCCAACCCTTTTCTTAAAGCAGAGCACTCAATATATGAAAACTAGTTTCCTGGTTTTATCAGATGAAATGTGATTAGATAGATAACTCTTAAGCTCCACTTGGTAATATTCATGTTCCAATTTGCTTATTCATTCATTTCAGCTGATTGGTCAAACACAGAATGTAAAACTTGGATCTTATTACTCAACTTATTAGCAGGAAGTTTGGGGCGATCCGAAATACTGTCTGGTTTCTCTGGTAATGACCTGTAAGGTTTTGCTTTGATTTCACCTTCAGGAAATGTAGGCTCAGAAAGCACAGGCTCAGAAAAGGCTTTTCTAAGATTTTCATTCTCTTTTCTGTTTTGCCTTATGGTTTCTTCTTCTTGGAAAATTTTCTTTATCTTCTCCAGCACAGCATTAACACAGACTGTCTAATAATAAAAAAAATTTTTTTTGAAAGGTAAAGTTTCTTTTTAAGCTACTGAACTTCCAGTAATAATAAAATGTGTAACATAAAGTCATTAATCTTATTCTTTAAGAAAGAAGCACTTCCTTTCCTAAGCACATGATAAACATCAGGAGATTGATTCTTTGTTCTAAATATATTACACCATCATCTAGAAAGAAAATTAAAGCATAAGTGTATGCTTCAATAAAGACATGCTTTACTTCTCCCCCCCATTCATTGTTTTACATCTTTACTCTGATTTAATTAAATGAAATTCCTTTCTTCTCCTAAACTAAATGAAACATTTTCTGAGAGATGGGATTTGTCCCCAAACATGTTAATATCTCAAAATAGATTCTTTTTTTTTTTTGTTTATTTTCTCCCCCTACACTTTGCTTATACCTATGTGTGCAATTGGAAGGCCATAAACACATTAGTTAGAATTTAGTAAACTAGCAGATCAATGATTTCTAAGCAAACACATAATCCATTTTCCCTCAAAAGAATGCCATTCAGTATTTTAAGAATGTCAAAACAAAACACAGAGTAATGGAGCTTTGAAAATTGGAAACTTACAGAGTAAGTTTACTAATGATGAAAAAGATGATGATAAGAGCTTAAGGCAAGCAACAAGAATAATAAAATCCATAAAATGTAAGAAGACCTAAACTAGCTTATTTTACCAAAGTGATGCCTAAAGCTGACATAATTGGCTATAAACTCTTAGAGGGTTTTCCTAAAGTAGGTAATAGAGGATTGAGGGCCTTGGCTTGACCAACTTCAATTTCCTTCTGATCTGCCTCTTGCCTTCTCCTCTCTTGGCCTGCATCCCACTGTAGAATGAGGGAATACCAGATGCTTCCCTTCACTTCCCTGCTGTTAGGATGTGGTCACGTGACCTTGTTCTAGCCAACAAAATAAAATATGAGCATGAGGCAGCAAACATAAGGACCAAAAACAACAAACAAGAAAGCATAAAATAAAGATGGAAAGGTCCTGGTTCAGATGACATTGTAGATCCACTGTACAAACCTGGGAACCACCTAACTTGAGACTTCTAATTAACTGAGATATTTAAATGTCTTCAGCAATTAAGGTACTGCCAGGTATTTTTTGTATATCCCATATCCAAGTATATCCCAACCTAGAGCTATAAGCCTTGAGGTCCATCACTTCCAGCTGCAAACAGCTTCATCCATTTATCCCCATGTAGGATAATTTTCTCTGTATGCCATGCTGTGAAAAAAGACTGGGGGGAGGGAGTGGGTCTGGGTGGCTCTGTCCATTAAGCATCCATCTCTTAATTTTGGGTTAGGTCATGATCTCAGGGTCATGAGATTGAGCATCTTGTTTGGCTCCATGCTGGGCATGAAGCCTGCTTAAAATGCTCTCTCCCTCTGCCCCTCCCCCTGCTCATCTGCTCAAGAGCATGCTCTCTCTCTCCCCTCCAAAACAGATTAGGAAGCCCTGTCTTATTCGATATATTTCTTCTTTCCCCACCAACAAAATTTTATCTGTGCCCATTCTAACCACTTCTACCCCAGTCACAGAAAATGAAGGGTCTTGATCAAGGTCAGTACCCTGATCTTGTGTTTACTTTTAGTCTACCCTACCTTTTTCCTATCAATTATTCCATGCCTTTGCAGCCTCTCCTTTTTGACTGCCTCTTGCCCTGTAACTTCCAATGTGCTCAAGTATCTAACATCTTAAAATTATTTTTTTTATTTTTTATTTTTTAAATTTTTATTTATTTATGATAGGCACACAGTGAGAGAGAGAGGCAGAGACACAGGCAGAGGGAGAAGCAGGCTCCATGCACCGGGAGCCTGACGTGGGATTCGATCCCGGGTCTCCAGGATCGCGCCCCAGGCCAAAGGCAGGCGCTAAACCGCTGCGCCACCCAGGGATCCCTAACATCTTAAAATTAAAATAAAAATCCTTGGCACCCTGTTTTCCTCTTCACTGCTATATATGGTTGCTTTTCTTGATCAAATCAGCATCTATATTCATGATTTGGTTTTATCATCTCCTCTTCATTGAAACCGCTTATTTCTGTCTTACTTATCCTATAACACCACTGGAATAGTTTTAAGATGGTTGGCTCCAACATCTTTACTACTAGATCTAATGAACAGTTTTCAAATCTTTATTTTACTTGATGCTTTCTGTTGGTATTTGATACTTAACTGCTCACAACTAAGTCTCTATTTCCTTGACACTTTGTCTCCTGATTTGCTTCCTACTTTTCTGATTATTGCTTTGTCACCTTCATGGATTTCATCTTAGCTCACCTTAAATGTTGCTATTTTTAAAATTTCTGTTGACTCTCTACTCTTTTCACTTCCAGACTTTTCACTCTTTTCACAGTGGTTCCACTCACAGGGCATTAACTTACAACATATAATTATTTGCTTTCAAAAGCATAATTCTAGCCCTGACCTCTCCTAGACTTTGGGCACATACATGACCAATTAATCAGGTCATCAAAAAGTTGTTTCTAATACCTACTTAGAAAGTTTATAGCATGACAAGTCATGAGGGATGATTTCAAAAGCCTTCAAGAAATTAGAATTTAATTTTGTCTTTAGTCTAATTTATTTCAGTTTCATCACAGCTACTTCATCTCACCCATTTTTTTGCAGCATATTTCCATCCCAGCTCAGCTGGATGTCATTTTTGTATGAGATTCACATTTAAGATACTGAGCACTTCTCAAAAATTTATTTTTTATTCATTATTTTTTAAAGATGTTATTTATTTATTCATGAAAGACATATACAGTGAGGCAGAGACATAGGCAGAGAGAGAAGCAGGCTTCTTGCAGAAGCCAAATGTGGGATTCACCCCGGGACTCTGGGATCACACCCTGAGCCAAAGGTAGATGCTCAACCATTGAGCCATCCAGGTGTTCTACTTCTCAAAAATTTAAACACCTGAAAAATATTTATAAGTTCAGTTATTTTTAAAAACCATGAATATGTTTATGAAAGTAAGTTCTTTTACTATTTTTTTTTATTTTTTTAACTTTTATTTATTTATGATAGTCACACACAGAGAGAGAGAGAGAGAGAGAGAGAGGCAGAGGGAGAAGCAGGCTCCATGCACCGGGAGCCCGACGTGGGATTCGATCCTGGGTCTCCAGGATTGTGCCCTGGGCCAAAGGCAGGTGCTAAACCGCTGTGCCACCCAGGGATCCCTTTTACTATTTTTTCAAGGATGACTTGGCTATTCTTGACCTTTTTCATTTCCTTATAAATCTTAAACTAGTCAACTTGCACTCCTGCTCACATTTTAGTTGGGACCACAATCAATCTATAGGTTATGGGGGAAACTGAATCTTTACTATTGTGTGTTTCAATATGATCAACAAATATGAACAAAAATGTGTAAGACCTCTAACAAAAAAAGCTATAAGAATTATTAAGAAAAATTAAAGAAGACCAAATAAATAGAAGGATATATCATGCTCGTGGATAGAAGGGAGGACTTATTCTACTAGTTATGACTTATAAAGCTCTTGTAAATGATACAATGTTGAATTAGTAAATAATTATTAGTAAATAATACAATGCTGAATCAGTGTAAGAACAGAAAAATAGATCAATGGATAGAACAAAGAGTCTATAAACAGACACTTGATTTATGACAAAAGAAATGTTCTGGGGCAATAGGAAATGTTTTTCCCCCTAGCAGATTGAGTTGGATCAACTGGATACCTGTGAAGGAAGAATTTGTCCCTTACCTCATACCAATTCCAAATGGATTATAAATCTAAAAGTAAAAGATAGGGCACCTCGGGTGGCTCAGTGGTTTAGCACCACCTTCAGCCCAGGGCCTGATCCTGGAGTCCCGGGATTGAGTCCCACATCAGGCTCCCGGCATGGAGCCTGCTTCTTCCTCTGCCTGTATCTCTGCCTCTCTCTCTCTCTCTCTGTCTCTCATGAATAAATAACTAAAAATTTTAAAAATAAATAAGGGATCCCTGGGTGGCGCAGCGGTTTGGCGCCTGCCTTTGGCCCAGGGCGTGATCCTGGAGACCCGGGATCAAATCCCATGTCGGGCTCCCGGTGCATGAAGCCTGCTTCTCCCTCTGCCTGTGTCTCTGCCTCTCTCTCTCTCTCACTCTCTGTGACTATCATAAATAAATAAAAATTTAAAAATAAATAAATAAAAATAAAAATAAATAAATAAAAGTAAAAGATAAAATAATAAGCCTTGCACAATATATCAGAGGGAACAGTTTCATGACCTTGGATGTAGGTCAATATCGCCTAATTAGGCCATAAAAAGCACTTAACATAAAGAAAAGATTAATACACTGGACTACATTAAAATTAAAAATTTGTTTCAAAGACACTGCTAAAAGGGTGAAAGGAAGTCACAGAATAAACAAAATCACCAAAATAGTATTTAGCCCTAGAATTTTTTAAAAATACAAATCAATAATGAAAAAGATAGAATAGAAAAACAGAAGAGACTTTTACAGAAATTCACAAAAGAAGATATCCCAATGTCCACTTAATGCATAAAAAGGAACTCAATCTCATTAATAACAAAGGAAATACAAATTAAAGCACAAGGTGATAATACTACACATCCACAAGAATGGCTAAAATGGAAAAGACTGACCATAGCAACTGTTGGACATTATCTACTAGAGATGAACAAATGCATATTCTGTGATCCAGAAATTTTACCAAAATGTATGTACAAGGACATTCATGGAAACCATATTCACAATTGCCAAAGTTGTAAATAATAAAAAATTTCCACCATAGAGTGAATAGTGACATATATATAGAATATATATATTGAATATATTTCCAATCAATGAAATACTACTCAGCAATGAAAACCAACAAACTATTGCTATAGGTAATTAATGAATCTACTAATGATAACTGAGCAAAAAAAGACATATAAAATAATATATAGTATATGACTTCGTTTAAATACAATTTAAACAAGACTGTCTTATGGTATTAGAAATCAAAATAGTGGTTACCCTCTGTAGAAGAGGTTAGTGATTATCAAGTTAGTAGTTTTGAGGGGAGTGAGAAAGAGGCTTCTAGAATGAGGGTTATACTCTGTTTCTTGATTTTGTGATAATTCATCAAGCTGTGTATGATGATAATTCATCATACTTTGTGTATTATACTTTAAACTTTTTTTAAATTTAGTAGTATCACTGGCAATGGATTAAAAGAAAATAAACCCTTATAGTTTATAAAATCCTTTATATTTTTGTCACACTTTGTTTTTATTTTATTTTATTTTTAGAGAGAACTCCTTGCCTGTGACTAGAAGGCGAGGGGAAGAGGGAGAGTGAGAGAGAGAGTGCAGGGCTCAATCTCACAACCCTGAGATCATGACCTGAGCTAAATAAAATTAAGAGTTGGATGCTTAACCAACCAAGCAACCCAGGTGCCTCTTTTGTCACACTTTTTAATGAACACTTTGGAATTACAGCACTTGTAATTCAAAATACAGTAATACTTGTGTTCCCCAATATCATAGACTTAATTTTTTTTTAATTTTTATTTATTTATGATAGTTACAGAGAGAGAGAGAGAGAGGCAGAGACACAGGCAGAGGGAGAAGCAGGCTCCATGCACCGGGAGCCCGATGTGGGATTCGATCCCGGGTCTCCAGGATCACGCCCTGGGCCAAAGGCAGGCGCCAAACCGCTGCGCCACCAGGGATCCCCCAATATCATAGACTTAAATGATGGAATGCTGAACTTTAGCAAACCATGGCACAATGTCTGAAACAAAACAACCATAGCTAAGTGAAAGTAAAACCAAAATGTCTTGACTAAGTAATAATAAACTTTATAAACATAATTTTAGTTATTCAAGCAAATTTGTTTTTGGTGAATTGACTGGCCTCAGAAATGAATTGACTTTTATTTCAGAAAAGTAATTTTTTTTTTAGAAAAGTAAATGTTTAATGTAAAGTTATTTTGTGTAACAAGAGGATAGTACCTTGGCTTATAAATTTATAATATATCTATATATTTAAGATTACATGAGATAAGTATATTTATATCTATATTCTAATAATTTTCTTAACTTACCAAATAAATGAGTGCTGCATATGAAGCATACATTATGCTAATTAAAGCAGTCTTTGCTGGAAAAGAAATGATTTCAAACAAAGAACCCCTTCTGACCTGCAAAACAGAAAAAACTTTTCTTACTACAATATAAGTTTTCAATGTTACAGTGTTAAATTTTACAATGTTACTGTGAAATGAGAATTTAAATATTTCTAAAGAAAGTTATCTACTGAGCCTATTTGGGGTTTTTTCACATTCCAAAAATATATTTTCTCTCTCTCTTATTTTTAATAAAAAGGTACTCTCTTTTTATTTTATTTATTCACAAGAGACACAGAGAGAGAGGCAGAGACATAGACAGAGGGAGAAGTAGGTTCCATGCAGAAAGCCCACTGTGGGAACTCAATCCCAGGACTCTGGAATCACAATCTAAACCAAAGGCAGACACTCAACCAGAGCCACCCAGATGTCCCTCAAAAAGGTGCTCTCTTTTGCTATGGCAGATCTATAAAAACCTATGAAAGATCTATTTTTTGTTGTTGTTTTTTTAAAGATTTTATTCATTTATGAGAGACAGAGGCAGAGACACAGGCTCCCCTGCAGGGAGCCCGACATGGGACTCAATCCCTGGTCTCCAGGATCACACCCTGGGCCGAAGGCGCTAGGTGCTAAACCTCTGAGCCACCCAGGCTGCCCCAAAACCTATGAAAGATCTATAATCTTGCATTTCCAAAATCTAAAATTACTTGAACTTTTTTACATTTAACAAGTGTGCTCACTAGGGGGTGCCACTGTGCATGTTAGAAAAACAGTCTTTTCTTTGTTCAAATTCATGTAATCATCCTTTACTAAACTATTTACCTCTTCATTAAGCAAACAGAAATCAAAATACTAAGCATTTCCTGCAGATTAATGACCTGATTGGAAATGTTAATCATGAGACTGCTGAAGGCCAGCATTAACCTTAGATGATCATTAAGCTTTAGTAAATGCTCTGTGTTCACATCCAGCATGCTTTTTTTTTTTTTTTTTGACACAGAGAAGGTTTACACCAATAATGAATTTGCCTCTCAAAGGTTTCTAGCTTCTGGTCATAGGTGTCTCTGCCTCAAACATAACAGAATATATTTAATTTTTTTTTCAGAATATATTTAATTTAAGGGAATTATACTCTCTTCTAGGTCACCTCTCTTGCCTTGAGTAGGATATGAAACGAGGGCATTAGGAAAAACATTCCCTCCCATTCAGCAGTGAAGTGGCAGTTAGCCATGCTCCTCTGAAGTAAGCGCCAAGACACTCAATGGCTTCAATAACTCCCCAAAGGTACAGGCGGCAGCTAATAAAATCATGCAAATGAACAGTAAAGAGGCATACAAACTAGAAAGAACAGTATGTATGTGTACATTAAAGTTATTTATGACACTGAACAATTGTAACAATTGATAGCAGAATGGTCAGGTAAATTAAGCTATATTCACTCAATGGCATATTGCAGCCTTTTAAAAAGTGCTTCTGAAGGATACATAATGACATTCTATTGAACAAACATTTGTATGGCAGTGTTCTAAGTGCCTGTTACAGTGTATTCAGTTTTTGCTTGCTGCCACTGCTGAATGAAGAACAAAATTGCCCATCACAATTTACCTCCTTCTCCCTAAAGTGATTAATGGAATGTGGAAGCCAAGAATACTATCTAGCCTGCCAGCTAAGGGATGGAGGTGGTGGGAGGTGCAGTGGAAGTGGGCATTCCTTCTTACTTCTTGTCTTTCAGGCCATACTAACTCCTAGATATGGGAATAGGGAGGGGCAGTTTTAGCCTACTCTCGCCATAAGTTAGTTTGGAGAACTGGAAAATTTCCCAGAGTTCCTGGCTTCTGGAAAGAGTTTCCAGGAAATGAGGCAGCTGCTGCTCTTTCCCTCTTGCTAGAAGAATCAAATTGATAGCGTGCTTTTGAATCCCACTATTAGGCTACAGGGAGACAGACAAGTAGAGAGCAGACGTCAGGAAAGAGAGCAGATATACTCCAACAAAATGCCTCCTAGCAGAGTAAAAGTTTCACGAGTTTGTCAACATGTGAACGTATGGTGGGAGGTCCATACTCGGTAACTGGTAGGCTACACACAATGAAAATAAATGTGGTGTCTGCACACATGAGAAATTACTCTCTTCCTGTTTTACTGCAACTTCTTTTTCAGATTTTGTCCTTCACCTAAAGTAATTAAAACTGATTTCTTTTCAAAGTTTCAAAATAAATTATCTGATACATGTTATGCTTCTGAATGATGAATCTGTATATTGCCTCAGGGTCACTTTTTCACCATTTTAATGCTTTTAATAAACACTTGCCATTCCTTTAACAAGTCAGTCCTGTAGAAAATATATTTCCTCCAAAATTTATGTGGCTACTGGCAAGTAGCCATTTTTCAATTTTATGACCTACTTCCAATACATATTTTTCATATTATAAACCACCCTGTTTCATTTTTTGGCTTGCTAGAAGCAAGAATAGTGTATGTTAAAACAGATAAATAAATCAAAGGTTTTATTTAGCTACCTCAGCCAATTTTAAAAATGTTATCTTAACTTCTTATTTTAATTTCATTTGTCTATTTAAGTGAAAAGACTCTTGATATCGATATAATGCCCATATTTCTTTGAATTTTTAACATTAATATTAACATATAAGATACATGGATATGTAAGATATGTGGATATGTTATATGGTCATACTAATAACATCTCAGACACATAGATATTTCAACAGTAAAAACATTTCAATCTCTAACAAAATTTCTTTCACGTAATTTTGAGTTCCACTCCTGCCACATAATTTTGACCACCTCAAGTCATAAAAGAAGTATCTGAGTTTATCTTATTTTCACTAAAATTTAGATAAATCACAAAAGAGCAAACCATTAGCAGTTTAGAAAATAATAAAGACCCGCTCATAGATGACCTGAAGGTTAAAAACCACCAGCCCAACTTAGTTTATGTTGTTCAAAACCACTTTGACAAAGGATACCAGGATAGTAGTAATAGGGGAAACTTTAACTCAGTAATTCACAAGTAAGCATTGCAAGCAGCACTGACTGGGTAACAGGTCCAGAAAAAAAATATTTCCTATAGGCTTGGAAAAGCTACATAACCATGAGCAACCCCAAGTACTCATGAGCACAGGAGGGCTCCTAGCAGTCCACAGTACAGAAAACTATTGGACTTTGTTTATCCTGGTATTACTATCCTGTGGAACACTCTTCTTGAATAAACTCTTACATGGTCCTATACAAGCTCCAATGTCCCAGCTTGGGACAATGGCCAGCTTAGAGAGGTCATGTCTTCAAGATTCCAGGGATTCTTTCTAGGAATTGTCCTTTTTCCCCAGGTCTTGAATTATACCACCCAAGATAACCTCTCGTGGCAAGCCCATCAAGGACCTCTAGAAGTTCTTGATATTTTTGAGGTTTACATATTTTTTCCACAAAATATGTGAGATTTGAGTTTATTTTTTTCAAGTTTTTATTTATTTATTCATGAGAGACACACAGAGAGAGGCAGAGACATAGGCAGAGGGAGAAGCAGGCCCCCTCTGGGGGGCCTGGTGTGGGACTTGATTCCAGGACCCCAGGATCATGACCTGAGCCAAAGGCAGACACTTAACCACTGAGCCACTCAGGTGCCCCTGAAGTTTGAATTTAAACCCCAAACTGGAATCTACATTGGAGGGTTGCGGCTAGGAAGAAACTATACTTAGAAAAGTATCTGGTCTTCATCCTGAAAAAGGAAGCACAAGTTCAATAGGGTTCACGTAAGTCACAGACATTTTAGATGGTGAGGGTTTTCTTTACTTTTGCCCATATCTGGCTTCCCCCACTCCACAGTGCCTGTCCAAAGGAGAAACAGTCATCTCTAATGCCACTATAAGGAAAATTGGGGCATATATAAGGAAGATTCGATCATAGCAAGAGCTCCTGGTCCTATGGCCCTGCATTGCCCTGCCAAAGTCAACAACTATGTCTGGGAGCTGACGTGTCTTGGCTGAAGTCAGCATTCAAGCTGATTATCTAGGTCACTGCAGCCTAGAGCAGCTGCAAGCTTTACTCATCCAGACAGCTTATAAGGCTAAGCAGATGCTCCACTCTGTAAGTATCGATGCTAGGGATGTTGAAAACCACCAAGAAATTACTTAACCAGAGCTTTCCATTCCTGAGGCCCTTTCAGAACCAGCAGATAACTTGCTATAATCTCAGGTCTGCATAACCTGGCAGGGTTTGAGGAGCAACTTGACTCAGTACCCATAAAGACAGGTACAAAGGAAGGCTCCTTTAAAAAGCTGGAGAGGACTGACTCCAACTATGTGCTCATGTTACAGCAGGCCATCAGGGTCTCTTCAGGTCACTTGTATCAGTTGGGTCTTTGGATATTTCATATTGGGCTCAGTATCTCTGAAGATGCTAACGCACATAGGGCATGCGCTAGGGCTGAGCATTGTATACAACCAGAAAGGCCTGAGGATATTGTCACGGAGCTCCTGTAACAATGTTCATCCTCTAATCATCTTGAGGAAACAATTACTGCATGTTCTTGAGGGAGAAATTACAGAGCATCCCCAGCTCCGTAATAGCCAACAGAGTTCTGGTAGAACCATTTAAGGTGCTCTATGCACAAAAATATCTTTCTTTCATTAATTATCCTCAGATCAGTGACAAGACAGACATATGAAGAGGATCTTTAACACCTCCAGACAGGTTAATTGGGCTGCTCACCTTCCTACATAAGGTGACATCCTCCATGAACCTACAAAACATACCCCCCTTGCATGGCAATTCCAGATTGCATTCCTTTTACTTCTGCACAAGAGAAAGTTCTACTTTGACACAGGCAGCCTGGCAATCCTTGAAGGAATTCATGCTGCAATTCATCCTGGGTAAGCTAAACTCTGTTACTATGGAAAGACAACCAAGCAATGTATGTACCAGGGCTGGTGTCGCTCTCTCGTGCTGTGCCACTTAGCTCTCTGGTACACTGGTACCGTGGGTACACTCCATTCACAGACCAATCCATTGACCTCCAACGCACCTCTTATATTAGTCTTTTGTTCCTTTGATTCTCCAGGCCATTATCTTCACTATTTATACTTCTAATCCTTCTTCACTGAGACTTTTATATTTGAGGTATATTGTTTTCTTCCTTGCTACAACGTAATTCCTCTCAGTGGCAATTCTGATTCTCCACCCTAGCTAATACATATTATCCAAATAAAGCTAATTCTGCATTCCTAACCCTCAAGGACCCTGGAATCTCTGACTTGACACTGTTCCCACTTGTCTTGCTCTAGTCACATGAAACTGCTTACATTTCCTAAATAAGTCATGCTCTCTCTGACCTCAGCATCTTAACATACAGTGTTCACTTCCAGGAATAAGTCTCCTACTTCTTCACTTTGCTAATATCTCCTCTGTTCAAGATCCAGTATTATCTTCTAGGAAGGCTACACTGACCACTCTTTGGAATTATATGCCCCTTGTTGATGCTTCCATAGTACATTTTGCACACTCTGATCATGCACTTGCTATACTCCACCGACACTGCTTACTTGCCTCTCATCCACAGAGTCCATATAGGACAAGAGCAAGACATCTGATATCTAACCTAGTGATTTTACATTTCAATGTGCAATAAATATATGCTGAATAAATGAAAAAGCAGAATACTTCATTTACTTCCAGAAAGAAATGTAACCATCTTGTATTAAAATTTATAAAACATACTAAGTAAAGTTGAAGGACATCTGGTTTCAGTAGTAGGGCAGGCTGAGCTACTTTGGGACCCTTACACACATAGAAATGCCCCCACAAACTCTATATAAAATCAAATGCTGAATTTAATCAAGACTGAGTTTACAAAAAAGAAAGGAAAAAGAAGTAAGGGAGGGAGAGAGGGAGGGAGGGAGGGAGGGAGGGAGGGAGGAAGGAAGGAAGGAAGGAAGGAAAGAAGGAAGGGTTTCACTGTGCCAGGAACTAAAAGATGGAGCAGTAAGTTTGTGAGTAGATGTCCCAGGAAGTATCAAAAAGAGATAACTAAAGGGAAAATATGAGGAAGGTAAATAGATATAAAGAATAAAATGGGGGCAGCCCGGGTGGCTCAGTGGTTTAGCGCTGCCTTCAGCCCAGGGCCTGGTCCTGGAGACTCAGGATCAAGTCCCACGTCAGGCTCCCTGCATGGAGCCTGCTTCTCCCTCTGCCTGTGTCTCTGCCTCTCTCTCTCTCTCTCTGTCTTTCATGAATAAATAAATAAAATCTTTAAAAAAAAAAAGAATAAAATGAAAAGGTCCAAAGTATGTTTAATAGATACTCCAGAAAAAGAGATTAGAGAAAATGAGAAAGAGGTAATATTTGAACAAACTATGGCTAAGAATTTTCTGAAACTGTAGAAATTATCCTCAGATTCAAGAATCACTATGATTCACAAGAAAGTGAAATGCATATTGACAACAGCTAATAAGATTGAAGATGTGCATCCCTCATGACCCAGTAATCCCTCTTCTAGATAGATACCTGAAGAATGTCTCACACACAGAGATAAGGAGTCATTTATAAGAGTGTTCAATGAAATATTGTTTGTAATACAAAAAAAAAAAAAGGAAACTAAATTGCCCATCTGTCCAACAATAAACTGTGGATTATTTTTTCTTACAATGGGATACCACAAACAATATAAAATAATAAACCATAGCTACAGATTTCAAAAACATTGAGTGAAAAAACAAAGCTTCAGAAGGATGAGTACAGTATTATATCATTTATATAAATTTTAAATATATGTAGAAAAATAGATGTATACAAATGTAGTGAAATATAAAAGTATGCATAGAAATGCTAACATCAACCCAAGGATAATAATTACCTTTGGTAGAGAAAAAAATGTGGAATGGATTAGAACATGGTTAATTATATATATAAAATATATATATAAATATATTTTTAAGATTTATTTGAGAGAGGGCAGCCCCGGTGGCTCAGCAGTTTAGCGCTGCCTTCAGCCCAGAGCCTGACCCTGGAGATCCAGGATCGAGTCCCGTGTCGGGCTCCCTGCATGGAGCCTGCTTCTCCCTCTGCCTGTGTCTGCCTCTCTCTCTCTCTCTCTCTGTGTCTCTCATGAATAAATAAATAAAATCTTAAAAAAAAAGGTTTATTTGACAGAGAGAGAGAGAGACAGCAACAGAGATAGTGAGAGAGAGCATAAGCAGGGAGGAGAAGGAGAATCCTCCCTGAGCAGGGAGCCCCATGCGGGCCTCAATCCCAGGACCCAGGATCACGACCTGAACTGAAGGCAGACACTGAACCGACTGAGCCACTTGGGTGCCCAATTATATTTCTTTTTATAAAGGAAGTATCTGAAGGCTATACTGTAAAATATTACTACCAATTTACATTTGGGTGGAACTTCTGATAAACTACATTATATATATTTTGAAATATTGTGTTGACAAGAATTTTAAAAATTAAAGTTAGACTCTAAGACAATTAGAACAACAGCAAAGGAGGAGAAATTTCATAGGTGTTGATTTTGAGTTGATGTCAAAGAGACAGTCACAGCATATGGACCTTGGACAGGTCACTTATTCCCTCAACCTGCTTCTTTCACCTCAGGTCCCTGGAATGCGGTATCACAATTAAGCTCTCAATTTACCTGTGACACTCACTGTCAGGGCAAAGAGACAAATCCATTGTGCTTTTCAGCTCTCAATATTGGATATAAGGAAACACAAATTCAACTGGAAAGATAGATTATTTTCCTGCCACTGAATTTTCATGAGTATCGGGAGGCAATTCTCTGTGGCTGTCTCTCATTCCTGTATAGATTGGGCCTTCTGAGCAAAGGACATGGTGAATAGCAAACAGCTTTAGAAGCAGGATAAAGTATATTCCTCTGGAGAGATCTGGAGATGTATCTCCCAAGACATGTCACAGGGCACTAAAGATAAAGCCTTCTCCTTAAACCCTCTAGAAACATTTACTTCTCGCTCCCCACCCCCAATTCCCTCTCTCTTTTTCTCCCTTTGTTTCTCTCTGTGTCTCTCTGTCTCTGTCTCTCAGGCTGGACAGATGAGCCAGCACTCCTATAAAAGCTGAGTCTCCTAATTTCAGGCTCCTCTCCTATGATGCAACTTACTACACGCCTAGGTAACATGTGTTCTGTGGGAAGTCAGGGGTTAGGGAAATGACACAAGCTATGGCTCTGGCTGCTGTGCAGTAAATAATAAACAACCTCTGTCTCTGACTCAGGGGAGTCTTGTGTCTGTTATCAGTGTATGTGTTTGAACACCTGTGGCAGGCTAACTTATTAGCTTGTCAATAGTATAAAATCTGAGATTCTCCAGTTCTGACTTAGCAAAGAGGAGAAAAAAGAAAGACTGAATAACAGAGTGGACAGTGTCTTTAAATGTGATTTCATAACACATACAGAAATATGCTTCAAAGGACATTTCTTATATCAACCCTCTATAAAAACTATGGATTAACAATGGAAGGAAAGAAACATCATGGCAAACTATTCATTTTAGGAATGTGTTTCAGTGGGAATTATACAGCTCAGCTGTATTTCTTCTTGACAACCTGAAGATAGAGGAATAAGGGTCATAGTGCTTAGAGAATCCAGTAGTTAACAAAAAGTATTTTTTTACTGTCTCAAACATCAAGTATTATAATGGAGCCTTTTGTAATTGCTATCTCAGGCAATTCATAGTTGAACTATCTGATGATTTCTGGATACGTTAAAATCTTTGCTTAAAGAGAGATTCCTATGTAATGGATATTTTGTTGATTTCAGCCATCCATCAGCCATTTTCTCATCTTTTCAAAATAATTCAAATTTTGTTTGAGGGTTCATCCTCTCCCCATTCTCTGGTCATGTGGTCAGGATGGAGCTCCAACCTCTGCTGGAGGGGTAAAGGGAAAGAGCAGGCCATCAATCCTAGACCAATCAGTGCATCCCATTTCCCTGGTTTAGAGGCCGTTCTGTAAGAGAGAACTACGGGACTTGGCCAGGAATGCTAGCTCAAGCACTTTCATTTTTTGCTGCTATAATTGAACCTGGAAGGATGGAGTCCTGGAAACAGCTTCATATCATCTTGTAACCATGAAGAGCAAGTCAGTCTGTGAATGGAGTTAACACAGAAGAAGCAGAGCCAGGAGATGTGGAGAAAGAGAGAAATGGGACCCTGCAGGCATCATTTGAGTACCTATACACTGAAGCCTTCTCAATTCCAGATTGTTCAACTACATGAACTAATACATATTTTTGGCTTAAGTCTTTTTGAGCTAGGGTTCTTCTGCTTTCAACGACAGAGTCCAAATGATTTGCTCTGGGGTTTATTTAGGTGCCAGACTTGCAGGATTCCCAATCTCTTTTAACAAACATTTAGAATGCTTTGAATAATGCCCAAATGGAAAAACACAGAGTTCTATGCCATAAAGTTTAGAAAAAACAAACTGGTCCTGAAAAAATTTTAAGAGCTGTTGTCCTTAACAAAATATAACAGAGCCTCGGTAAAACAATGTAGAATCAGTACATACATTCTCAGTAAAAGAGGGTATAATTTGAAATAGATGGTGTTGGTGGGCCTATCAAAATGAGTTTATAGTTGAATATACTCCAGTGTGTTAAGTCAAACAAAGATTATCTTGGAAACATAGAAAGGTTATGGGGAAAAAAGGAATAAAACAGTCATTTTTAAGGCTTGTTGTGGGATTCCTTTTAGGTTTGACGTAAGTGATAATCTGTATGCTGATATTTAGGTTTAGCCATTTGAAATTTATAGTTTCATATAGTTCAATCAAATAACTGATTAGGAAAAAAGTCCACATTATTTCCTCTTTCAGATTTATTTAAACCAGAATATATATACTATATTGAAAAAAGACCAAATCATTAATTTCTTATACAACTATTCTTGTTTTATATGTATGACAATCGAATGTGCTACATTTTCAAATCTTGCAATTTGAAAATATTTTCTAAAAAAAGAGCTCATATCTTGTGCAAATGTTAATATTCACTCACCTGCACATTATATAGGGGTTGCTTTGGTGCATTAACTTCCCTCAGCAAACGATGAGATATGCCCCTTAGCTCTAGAAGTCTACAAGCAAGCTGAGGCTGCAGAAGTTTGGCCACTGATTTGGAAGATCTAGATATGCTGTTTAATCCTTGAATTAATGTTCCTCGGTTGATCTTCGCTAAGGCGACAGCCATTTTGATTTTGGATGTTTTTTGCATGGGTTCTCTTTTCTGGAAAATAAGCCTCTAAAAAGTGACTGATGTGTGATTCTCCCATGAATTATTACAATCTACTTCAGACCAAGACCAAGTATCACATAATGGCACATAGTTATGCATGATCTTATATATATATTCAATGTCCAATATTTATATCCAACCCACCTTGGACTTAAATCTTTGAATAAATGATTTTTGCCTTAGCATAAATATCCAGAATTTAAGTTACTAGCCAAAAATTTAAATTTTTCATTTTCCTCTCTGGGTTTATTTATTTTTGCATTGATTTTTTAAAGAGTGCTTTCAAAAGTAAGCAGTTCTTATTCAAATATTACTCAATGTTTGAATTATGCAAATAAGAATTCTTGTTCAAAACTGTCATATTTTCCTAGTTTATTTTAAAAATTTAAGTGATAAAGCATAATGCATAGTATAGTTTAAAAAATAAAGCAAATGTATATTAATTAACAAGCTTAAGAAACTTTAACTTCTAAACACTTCAAAACTTGTATGAGCATTCTGACTGAAAAAATCCGTGGCATTAGCAAAACATATGACATGTAGACCTTTCCCTGCTGTACCAGAAACTAAACCACAGAGAAATTACTTACAATGTGGTTAGACAGCATTCCAGGCAACAGCAAGTATAGTTGCCATTATTCATTTAAGTAATTTTATGGGCTATTCTGACTCTTTCAACATGACTTGGGGGGAAACTAATGGTTTATAACACAAATAAGCAACTTTGTATCTCTTTTGTTGAATCCAAATATGTAAGTACAAAACATTTTAGATGGATTGTTTTGGTCTACAATGAGCAACAAATATTTGCTTAAGAGCTAATGTATTGTATATTTACTTTAAATGCCTCAACTATTATCCTGAAGAAATAATTTTATTATCACTGTTTTTGTCAATTTTTTTCAATGCTTCCCTTACTGTTTGGCATTTGTCATTGGAGATAACCAAAACTAGCCTGTCAACGAGGATGTATACCTGCAGCATGGTGGTTTAATATGTTAACTTTACTGAAAAAGTCCCATCAGCCTCCCTTTGGTCTCAACCCTCCTAACCAACACTAATAGTAGAGAAGGCAATATGAGTTGTGGGCTGCTAGAACTGCCGCAATTCCAAGTCAATTTAGAGCAGAGCAACCCCTAAAGGCATTTATATGGTGCATAAAACAAGCAAAATGGGGGATCCCTG
The DNA here is from genome assembly GCF_048164855.1 of Canis lupus baileyi. NCBI lineage: Eukaryota > Metazoa > Chordata > Mammalia > Carnivora > Canidae > Canis > Canis lupus. The sequence goes on along the minus strand of NC_132839.1, from coordinate 15,027,328 downwards.
GGTAGCTCAGCGGCTTAGCGCCTGCCTTCGGCCAGGGGCGCGATCCTGGAGTCCTGGGGTCGAGTCCCACATCAGGCTCCCAGCATGGAGCCTGCTTCTCCCTCTGCCTGTGCCTCTGCCTCTCTCTCTCTCTCTCTCTCTCTCTCTATGTCTATCATAAATAAATAAGTAAGTAAATAAAAATAAATAAATAAATAAATCTTTAAAAAAATAAAAATAAAACAAGCAAAATAAGACATAGGTGCGGTTACATGATATTATAGCTTGGTTTCCAGCACACTGGGGGAAGAAACCACAATTATCTACAATAGTCTAAGCTCCTACACACACAGATTCAATTTCTCTTGTGATCTTATTCTTTGCTTCACTGATTCTTCCAACTCCTCCCGAAGTTGGAGCAGCTAGAATGTTTGGTTTTACATCTCATAACGTTTACTGTGCTTTCTCTCATAATTTGTAATCATAAGGTGAGGGCCATATTGCCAGGGCGAACAAGAGTAAGATATGCGCACTTCCACCTATGCTGAAGTTTCGTCTACATAGTCATTCAGTGTTTTAAGGACTCTTCATTTTTATAGATAAAAAACATTATCAAGGTTACTTTCTCCTTATTTTGTGTCTTTACATAATCTTTGTACTATTGGATCTGTACTTGTTGGCCTGAGTCACTGACTTTACTCAGCTATTTCTATTAACTAATCTTGATTCGTTCCCCCAAACACCAGGCTAGATAACCGTCCTTTCTTTTACAAAATTGTCTTTCTAAATATTTACCTCTGTAGAGAAAGAAGCCTATTTGTCATTGATAATCATAAATCAAAACTCTCCTGTAGGATCATATCCTTTGTGTCGACTAAAATATAGCATTTATGACAAACAATATTTTTAAAAATTCAAGTGTGCTTTACAATAATGCTTCAGTACACTCTGTATTATGTTTCTCATTTTAGTGTTGTCATAAATTCATAGCTTTTACCAACAGACTCAGCTTGTTCCTGATTGTCATCTTTGTTTCCCTTTAATGCTGAAATTGTTGCAATTTGATGACCGTGCTTCCCTTCATGTTTTTTTTTTTAATTTTTTTTTATTTTTTTATTTATGATAGTCACACAGAGAGAGAGAGAGAGGCAGAGACACAGGCAGAGGGAGAAGCAGGCTCCAAGCACCGGGAGCCCGATGTGGGATTCGATCCCGGATCTACCAGGATCGCGCCCTGGGCCAAAGGCAGGCGCCAAACCGCTGCGCCACCCAGGGATCCCCCTTCATGTTTTTTTTTTTTAAATATTTTATTTATTTATTCACAGAGACAGAGAGAGAGAGAGGCAGAAACACAGGCAGAGGGAGAAGCAGGCTCCATGCAGGGAGCCCGACGTGGGATTCGATTCCAGGTCTCCAGGATCACACCCTGGGCTGCAGGCGGCGCTAAACCGCTGCGCCACAGGGACTGCCCCCTTCATGGTTTTTTGTTGTTGTTGTTGTTGTTTAAATATTTTTTTTCAATTTTTATTTATTTATGATAGTCACACAGAGAGAGAGAGAGAGGCAGAGACACAGGCCGAGGGAGAAGCAGGCTCCATGCACCGGGAGCCCGATGTGGGATTCGATCCCCGGTCTCCAGGATCGCGCCCTGGGCCAAAGGCAGGGGCCAAACCGCTGCGCCACCCAGGGATCCCCCCTTCATGGTTTTTAAAATGCTTTCTTTTTTCCATACTTTGACAGGTATCTCTGAAAGAAATATTACCTCTTGAAACAAAATGTTTCTGACCACCTTAATTTTCCCTGACATAAAACATACAATCAACTTGTTCCCAAGAGGACTATTACTGCTTTTCGGAATAGTATTAGAAACCAAATCTGGACACTGGGATGTGTGTAAAGTGGTTTTTTTGTGGCTATCAGAATAGGAAGGAAACAACAGAGGAGAGACTACTTATAGTCCTGGAGAGGCAGAAAGAGATGTTTCTCTTTAAAAAAAATAGTCACCAGTTTATGGTGATGATTCCAATTCACTCTTACCTTCAGTGAATTTTTAAAAATAGGCTCTAGTAGAAAAATTTTTTAATAAAAGTTTTTTTTTTTTTTTTTTTGGAGCTACGAGCTTTTCCTTTTGTCTGTCATCTATGCTATATGTTTTCCTACCAAACCATGTGGGTAAATGTAAACACTGACCCCAAATTAAGAAGTGCTCATTTCTTTTCCCTGGTTTGTTTCGTTTTGTTTGACTCTTGTCCTAAGCATCCTGGAATTGGTTGCAAAATGTGCAAGTTTACACGATTCTTTCTGTCATCATTATCAACTGAGCATGTTATCAAACGTGAGAAAAGACATTCCAACTCCCTTCCCCACCACCACCTTAGAGACAGACACACAAAGGTAATGATCACTTACCACAAGAAACCTAGTATCAATTAATCAGATTGTTTCAAGAATCCTGCTCCAGATTTCACTATTTGAGCCCCCTTCTTTGAATATATCCTGCTTTCCTGATTTCTTTTTTTTCCTAGAGTCTTACTCATCTATCATCAGCAGTTTTAATGCTGAACTCCAATTTCTATTACATCAGCTTTTTACTACTCTACATCCAAAAAACCAGCCTGTCAGCAAGTCTTATTCAATTCTTTCTCTGAATAGTCCTAGAGTTTGATCACTTCTCACTACCCTCAGTGCCAATACTCAGTCCATTATATTTATACCCCATCTCCTGTCCAGACTTGTAAATTAGCCTCTTCAAATGGTCTCTCTGCTTCCATCCTTGTCTATTTTCATTCTATTCCTCAATACCTCACCCAAAGAGATACAATTAAAACTTAGATCCTACCTTGCTTTTCTGCTCAGCTACTTGAGTGGCTCCCTTGTGCACTCAACGTCAAAGCCAAATTGCAAACAGTGGTCTACAAAGCCCTACAAAGGTTGTCTTTTCTGGGGATCCCTGGGTGGTGCAGCGGTTTGGCGCCTGCCTTTGGCCCAGGGCGCGATCCTGGAGACCCGGGATCGAATCCCACGTCGGGCTCCCGGTGCATGGAGCCTGCTTCTCCCTCTGCCTATGTCTCTGAGCCTCTCTCTCTCTGTGTGTGACTATCAAAAAATAAAAAAAAAGGTTGTCTTTTCTTTACCTCCCTAACATCCTTGTCTTTTCCTCCTCCTTTCCTCATCATTTGTTGACCTTGTTAGATATACTCCTGCCTCAGGAACTTAGCCCCAGCTATGCCGTTTGATTTTTCAAAGACATCAAGGTTTGCTCCCTTGCTTCCCTCAAATCTTAATTCAAGAATCACTTTCTTGGGGCACCTGGGTGAATCAGTGGTTGAGCGTCTGCCTTTGGCTCTGGGCATGATCCTGGGGGGGGGAGGGGTCTCACGTTGGGCTCCCTGAGGGGAGCCTGCTTCTCCCTCTCCCTGTGTCTCTGTGTCTCTCATGAATAAATAAATAGAATCTTTAAAAAAAAAATCACTTTCTCACTAAGTCCCTGTTAGTCTCCTGACCTTAACAGTCAATTGTTCTCCCTGTCCCTACCCCTATTTCATATCTCTGCCATATTGCTTCTTAAGATCTATCTTTAACATAATATAGACCTTATTTTCCTTGTTTTTTGTTTTTCCACTTTACTAGGATGTAAAGTCCATGACAGCAGTGTTGTTTTATATCCATATGAGTCACTGCTCTTTTCCCAGTACCTAGAATAGTGTCTGGCATGTAGTAGGGTACTCTATAAACACTGGATGAAATGAATGAATGAATGAATGAAGAATGTTAGGAAATATAACAAATTAACATAGAGAAATAGAGAAATATACCAAGTATTAAATTAGAAACCACCCGGAAAGTTATAGTGTATATAACATGCTCTGTAACATTCACAAGTATGATCATATCTTACTAGAAACAACACACCGAAGACAAAAATATAACTGAATTTAGAACACTCCACTCATTACAGTCCTACTCTCATGAGATTTAGAAATTCTAACACCAAAAAAAAAAAAAAAACACACACACACACACAAAAAAAAACCCCAAGCCAAACAAAACAAAACAAAAAAAACCCAATTCTAATACCAATGAAACTAATTTCCAGACATCACTGGTGCAAACCCAAGAGTTTTGTCATACATGTCAAAAAAAAAAAAAAAAGAAAAAGAAGAAGAAGAAGCAAGAGAACTCAGAAGAGTACATCTACAACTATAAAAATCCAAAGTTTTGTATGGATTCTAATATGTTCTGTTTACTACTCCCAATTTTATAGTATAAGGTTAAGAGCAAGATAACTACAGAATAAAACACATAATTACCTTTCATAATTAAAAGCACAAAAATTAAAAAAAAAAAAGCACAAAAATTGACCCTATTTTCCACAAAAGTGTTCTCTCATTCAAGTAAAGATCATATGAATTAAAATTTTTTAGTCCCCTAATTGTAAAATACATTTTTCATTTGCTTGAATGTGAAAGTTTAATATTTTTAAATCCTCATATGGAAATCATTTGCAATTTGGAAATGCAAACCTTTAAATATTACGTTTTACTAAGGGAAGTGGATACTCAAAGTACTGGGGTCTGTGCTGGACTGGAGAGTATATGACATCAGAAGCCATGACCTCAAGCCAAGATTCTAAAATTAACATCCCTCAGCCCCAGGAAGATTTCCTTCAAAATCATTAGTCATAAATAACTATTTAAAAATCACTATTCTAAAAAAAAAAAATCACTATTCTGCATATATCTCTAAAAATCCCACTATCATTCCCACCAAATCTTTTGTTTGTGTGTTTCAGGCCAACATGATGGCCTTTTCCTAAACAATGAATGGCTAAGGTTAGAAAAAAAAAAAAGATTTAATACTAATCATGAAATTTAGAGGTTTAGAATCCAACCCAATTAATAAAAGCCCTCTAAGTATTCTTAAAACCACTTCTTTCAGTATGTTTGAGAATTATGGATCATCTCCAAAATAATAAAATTTGCAGCATTTACAATCTGACTTTTAAAAAATAATTTAGTTATCTAAGTATTAGCATTGTTTCTGAATAGTTTATTTTTGAAGTACAAGTAACTTCAATCTGTTACAGTACCTCCTAAGAACTTGGGTTTCTCACCAATCTCAGCAACACATCCTTCAAAGTAAATGGTAGAAAAAGAACAATGTAAGTGTTTTGAAATGAGAACTGAAGTAACTATGTTTACATTCTTCTGTGAATGAGGTAAAGTTCTTATAAGTAAATGACTTCAGTGAGTTGGAAATGGGAACTTAGAGTTCTTTCTCTGGGATCAGAATAGCAATCTATTTCACTGTTAAACCAAATTTATGGCTTTAGTGATAATGAGGCTATTTAGAGGGTAGGAAGGGATGAAGGGAGTTGTATAGAAAGTTGTGATTTGTTAGATTATTGAATCCAGCTTCTTTAATGTTGTCAGTGGTGAGAGAATCATAACCTGGAAGGGGCAACAGGGCTTTCCAGACTGTGCCTATTTTACATCCTAGACCAAGCATGGTCACCTGCCTTCCTTCCCTAATACTCCAGAGCATACTCAAGAAAAATCTCCAACATTTAAAAAGACTTTATACTAAAACTAGGAGAATGAAAAGGGGAAGCAACTAGACACTGAGTCTAAGATATAGATTTATAAAATCTGGTTTGCCATCTGGAGCTTTTAAGCCTTACCCCATCCTACTTAGTGGATCACCATCTGGATATCATCTTAGCACTATGTATCCAGATACCTACATTTCAGTATTAACGCCCCCCCCCCAGGTCTAAACCCAAGATCCATGCCATTGGTTCATATTTACTTGATATTCTGGGAACATGCTATGCTGTTTCATACTTTTTTTGTCCTGACACTGTTTCCTCTGCTCCTATCTACTTACCCTATCCTTTTCTTCACTTTGAAAATTCGTATTCGACCTCTGCAAAAGGATTTTAGCATCCTTCCTCCATAAAGCCTTCTCTGACCATCCTAGGTAAAGCCATTCATATTCCTCTAAGTTGGATTTACTTTTTACCATATTCCAAAAACAATTACTTGTTTACAATCCTGTCTCCATTAGATTAAGCTCATTGACTGAAAGAATCCTGTTTTATGTCTGTATTTCCTATCCCCGGTCCCAGCCAATAGGAAAGTACTTAGTAGTGTCTGATGCCTGGTGGTGGATGAATGGTCAAAGTGGCTCTAATATCTTGCCTTTGGAATGAAATATATAGACTTTGTGATTGCTACGTTACTCAGAGAACTTTTTTGTCTACTTCCAAGTTTTGCCTATGTTCCTCATGTCTGACATTGCCAAAACTCTTGATATCCAGATGAGGAGATTATTATTGTACCATGTAACTTACAACATATTCTTTTCCAGCTGTGGTCTAGATGACTAAAATACACTTCCATTAAGGGCTGTGCACTTTTAAGTAAATTAGGCTATAAAAGATTACTTTTTCCTGATCAGATGTCTTTTCATAATTCTCTACCTATTCCTTCTTCCACTCCCAATATTTTATGTCTCAAATCCTTTGGGGAACAGAGGTTATAGAAAGCACATGCACGTGTGCTTTGTTTAAATCGATATCACTATTTTCTTTCCACATTAAAACATATACCCATACAATATTTATCTTCCTGTTATTATAATGTATGTTGGTTATTTTTTTCCCACTGATTTAATTGACATAGATTTTAGTTAAAACATACCTAGGTATTTTCCTGATATTAAGCAAATCTTAAGCAAGTGTCGCAAACTATACACACTGCAATTGTGGCTATGAGAGAGTTCCACATTTCCAACCTAACAGCACAGTGATTTTTTTTTAAATTTAATTTATCAATCTCACTTCTTTGTCCACCATCTTCCTGATTTCCATTGACCCACCCAATGAGTAAGATTCGAGATTTGGTTTTTTCTGAGGCAAAATTAACTTCTACCTAAGCTTCAGGTACTGATTTCAAAGTCAAGCATTAAATAATTGGTAAATTAAAAATACAATATACTTTTTGTAATCCTTTTCAAAGTTATGAAATCACATTACCTGATTAGACTGTGATAATCTTAGGATGGTAGGGAATTCATCTTTAAACTCATCTATAAGGTCCATGATTACTTTCTGGATCCCCTCGACTGAGACAAAAAGAAATTAGGGGATAAGAGAGCTCAACTAAAAACATCACCTAACCATAATCCAAAAGGACATGGGACACTGGGTCCACTTTGTTAGTGACTAGGAAAAGCAGATAAACCCTAGGGGACTTTATTCCCAGTTGTTTCCCACACCCATATCCCCTTTACAACAAGATTGCATATACTTCTTCCAGAAAAGTTCTTCAACACCTGCCCACATATCCACCCAACAGGTTTGATTGGCATGACGAGTTCTTCCTTGGGTTCCTAGTGCTTGGCAAGCTTGCAGGCCAGGGCAATGCTTGTCCTACTCTGCCATTAGTGAGGGATGAGGGCACCCTTCCACTCAGGAAAGGAGGCAAGGACAGAACCTACAGCTCGTTGCCAGAATTCTTTGTTACTGCACAATGGGCCTCTGAGAACTTGTTACAGAATCTTCTGAAATCACTCTGGCAGTGAGAAGAGGGAGAATGCGTTTGAAGGCATAAGGGGAGGAGAAAGGAGAAGGAAAAACAAACTGTGCTAAGGAGTTCTGCATTATGTGGAATTTTGACCCAATTTCTACAGTGATACCTCAATTAGTGGATCATCTGAGAACAAAGCTCCATTTGAAAAGAGTTGGCATGTGCTTTAAAAGAAATGCCTCACATATGATGCCAAGTGGAAAAGAAACACCAGCAGTTAATTCAGAAAGACTACTGAACAGATTGTCTTTCTTTCACTCAAAGATCACCAGGTCAAACACAGACAAAATTATAAAATTTATGGTTTCTCTTAAAATTCCTTTTTCTCCTCCTCCTTCCCTTCTCTCCCCTCTTCCTCTTCTTCTTCTTCCTCCTCCACCTCCATCCTTTTCCCTCCTGGTTCTCTCCCACTTCATTATTTTCCATTTATCAAATCTAGGAAGAACTTCCTATCATGTGGATTTGACTGAATATCTAGTAATAGTTTGGTGTAGATGAATTCAGAGTTGATGAACACAAATCCCATTTTAATTTGAAGCCTCTACGTTTAATTGTATCTAGGCCATTGTCCTTAGCAAGCATAAGCTGTGGGTGCTAGAGGTCTGTTCATCCGAGCTGTCCAGAAAAGAGAAAAATGTTCATCAGAGGATTCTTCTATTGTGTGAAGCCTGCCAGATCCCCACCTTCAATTTGTCTTTAGTCCTAATCTGCTTGAGACTACTCTGTACCACACCACAAATACTTCTCTTAACCTTAGAAGAACATGCTTCCCTCCACCATGACCCTAATGCTTAAGATAATTATGCCTGCAATATGTGGAAACTGAAATCTGTCACCAGAAAAATACTATTAGACAATGATGAACATACAAGAAAGTCTGTAAGAAACGCAAACCTTTATTTGTCCTATTAAAATATGTGCCTATCAGAATTTACCCCAGAAGAACAGTTGGCAGTACCTTCTCTCTTTGGTCTTCTCTGTTCTCCACTCTCCTTAACCCCCTAATTTATTTTCTTTTTTCCCCCCTAATTTATTTTCATCCACCTGCCCACCTTCTGATGTCTCTCCTAGCTCCTGATTGGTTTCATCCAGGTCCCCCCCCCCTTTTTTTTTTATCAGTTCTCACCCTCCTAAGCAGCTTATGAAATTAACAAATCTACAAGAAAAATAGTTCTCATGCTAATATTGCCCACATTTAGAGGATAACTAGACTCTGTGTTATGCTAACAAAGTTCTTTTTGTCTTTGCTTTTTTAATGACTGTCTCCTTGGGAGAGGGATGGTGAAAAAAAAAAAAAAAAAGAGGGTAATGAGATTTTTAAAAATCCTACCATGCCACACTGATTTTATATCTATCACCAAATCTGATCATATTTTGGGTTTTGCTTAATTTTAATTTTTACCTATATCTTTATGTGTCCTATGTTATTTCAGGTAATAAAGTTAGACAAAATAAATAATGTTAATGGTGAATATCTTTAGCTATAATGTCATTCTTTACAGCTCATAATACAGACCTCCATACTTACAAAAATTACATAACAGCCCTGGAAATTTACTTATATTTAAAAGGCTTTAATGTAGAAAAAAAGAGAATCTTTGATTTGCACAAAGCTTGGAAGAAAATGAACGTTTTACACACTGTAAGTGAAGGCAGTATAAGCTTAATTAGAAAATAAAGAGCTTTGGGATTCAGTCAGAATTCCACTTTGAATTCCAGCTCTATCACCTCCCTACCTACTGGCCTGTGTAATTTGGGAAATTATATTTTCTAAGTCTACATTTTACCTTTCAAAAGGTGACAGGACTTATTTAATGGACCAGATATGTTCAATAAATGGCAGCCCATTGTTAAACACACAATGGCTACTTTGTTTTGGGAAAGTTTCAAAATTTGGGTGAAAAGTCAGTATTGAGTTTGCCCTGTTCACATGGGTTTCAGCCAATTTTGATTTTGCACACAACTGGCTGGAACCTCGATAACCAACCTAACTAGATCCTTCTCTCAAACCTCTTTCAAACTCAAATGATATGAACCTATACTCTCGACTTCAAGTATTACCTGTCGAGTCTGTCGAGTCTCGAGTCTCAAGAACAACTTCTTTGAGAATCATCCTTGGCCCAGTTAAGGATGTAGACGGCCAACCTCACAAGTGGATTAGTTCTTTTGGTCCCAGGGGCTATGTTCCTCCAGGCATAGCATGCGTTGAGACTATGTACATCTCAGTTAATGGTAAATGCTTAATAATGTCAACATAATTTTATTTTTTTAAAAGATTGATTTGAGAGAGAGAGAGAGAGAGAGAGGGCGATCCCCAGCAGGGGGAGGGGGAGAGGGACAGGAGAGAATTCACAAGCTGACTCCCCACTGAGCTTGATGCCAGACAAGATCCCAGGACCCTGAGATCAAGACTGGAGGGGAAACAAAGAGCTTCCACTGAGTGTCTGCCTTTGGCTCAGGTCATGATCCCAGGGTCCTGGGATGGACTCCTGCATCAGGCTCCCTGGAGGGAGCCTGTTTCTCTCTCTGCCTATGTCTCTGCCTCTCTCTGAGTGTCTCTCAGGAATAAACAAATACAATTTTTAAAAATATCATGGTCTGAAAGAAGGGTACTGACACTTACTGAAGGCCAAATACATACTAGTAACTGTTGTTAAAGGATAAACTGAGAGACATTAAAATTTTTAAGAGATGGGACGCCTGGGTGGCTCAGTGGTTAAGCATCTGCCTTCAGCTCAGGGCGTAATCCTGGAGTCCCGGGATCGAGTCCCACATCGGGTTCCCTGCATGGAGCCTGCTTCTCCCTCTGCCTGTGTCTCTGCCTCTCTGTCTGTGTGTCTCTCATGAATAAATAAATAAACTTAAAAAAAATTTTTTAAGTGAGTTTATTTGAACAAAAATTCATTCAAAGGCTCTTGGGTGAAAAAAAAAAAAAAGGCTCTTGGGTGGCTCTGTCACTTAAGCGTCTGCCTTAAACTCAGGTCATGGTCTCAGGATCCTGGGATTGAGCCCTACATCAGGCTCCCTGTTCAGCAGGGAGTCTGCTTCTCTCTCTCCCTCTGCCCCTCCCTGCTGCTTGTGCTCTCTCTTGCACTCTCTTTCTCTCAAATAAATAAAATCTTTTATTTAAAAAAAAGTGTTTGTTTGTTTGTTTGTTTGTTTTTTTCTTTCACATCAGGAATCACCAATTAGAAGCACTCCACAGCACACCCCTTGCTAGGGGCAAGGCTTTTATAGAAAAGACATGGAAACAAAGCAATGAAATTATTTGGGTAAAGCTCAAGGGCTTGCATTCTTTTTTTTTTTTTTCTTCTTTTACATTTGTTTTTATTTAAGTTCCATTTGCCAACATATAGTATAACACCCAGGGCTCATCCCATCAAGTGCCCTCCCAGGGCTTGCATTCTTTATCAAAGCCTAGTTGGCTGTTTGTGATTGGTCGTCCTTTGGTTTAGACTACAGAATCTTGAGGCATTTTATAGGCTCAGGTTTGGGTTTGCTTGCAGGCTGCTAAAGCATGAGAGCAACCTTGGTCTAATGGCCTCCATGCTTAATTTAACACTGTGCTATGAGCTAGGTTACACCACTTATCTCTTAATTCTCATAATAACTCTCAGAGGTAGGAATGTTTTGAAAGCAATCTGAAAATATCAAACAATATCAAAACATTAATATTACCAATAGCAACTATCATCCTGGGAATATATCCCAATTAAAAAAATCCTGGATAAGACTTTGTATAAAGATAGTTAATGCAAGGCTATTCAGGATGGCATAAATTGGAAGTAATTCAAATATAGGCTCCCCCTGCTATCAGAAAGAGCTTTTCTAATCCTATGAAACATTTTGTAGGGCAAAATGGAGTAAGCGAAGAAGCAATTATTAATTTATACAGAAAGCTTTTTGACTATTTCCAGACCAAAAAGTAACCTCTCTTAGGCTTTTCTGATACCCCAGGACACATCTGGCTAAGGGATATACAAAATAAATTGAGGTAAAGTACAGGTGCTCACAGACATGGTTCAAAGCTATCACAGCTTGATACTGAGTGGACTTCGGTTAAGGAGTTTGGCGGAGCCACTCTTGCTGCTCCCATACTCACTAGCCTCTCTAATGGCTTGCTGCAACACACACACTGAATGCTATTTTCATTTTTTTTTTCCATAAAAGTGAAAATCCTCTTTGGATTTCTTTTAGATGGTGAAAACAGGTACCATTGCCGGGTCCTCCCCTCCCCTCCCCTCCTCTCGATTTTATTTATTGGGCAGCCCTGGTGGTTCAGCGGTTTAGTGCTACCTTCAGCCCAGGGTATGATCCTGGAGACCGGGGATCGAGTCCCACGTCGGGCTCCCTGCATGGAGCCTGCTTCTCCCTCTGCCTGTGTCTCTGCCTCTCTCTCTGTGTGTATCTCTCATGAATAAATAAATTAAAAATCTTTAAAAAAAACAAAAAGAGAGAATTTATTTATTTATTTATTTTATTTATTTATTTATTTATTTATGAGAGACACAGAGAAAGAGAGAGAGAGGCAGAGACACAGGCAGAGGGAGAAGCAGGCTCCCTGCAGGGAGCCCGATGTGGGACTCAATCCTGGAACCCCAGGGCCACAGCCTGAGCCAAAGGCAGAGGCTCAACCACTGAGCCACCCAGGTGTCCCTGCCAGGTCTTTCATAAAAGCACAGAGGTGTAATGCAAACTTTTGAAAAGTAGAGAATACCTGTATATAATATCCATCAAATGATTGTTACCCCGAGACTATTGGAGAGCTTCTGCTCATTACATTGGACTCTTTAAAAATCTAACTATACACATAAACACAAAGTGTGGAAAACAGTATAGTTTATAACAACCCAAAGTTGTACATACACAAACAAGGCTTAGGAAGGAAAATACTAATAAAAATCAATGTTAGTGGGCTCTTTGTTCCTAAAAAGTTGTGTGGTAACTTGGCAAACAAGGCACACAAATTTTTAAAAATACTATATAAAAACTGTTTCCATATGATTATTCATTTGTCTAATTGATTAAATGCCAAGTTTATGTCATGAAGTATGATTGAAAGTATGATAGTACATCACTTTGCTTAGAGACTAGTGAAAAGTTTTATATAAACCAATTTAGTGTATAGAAGAGGTCTCTGAATTTACTCTTAAAGCTCAGATAGGTCCTGATGTTGGACAATTCATGGGGCAGACTGATAAAAGCATATATATATACGTGTATATGTACATAAACATATATACATATACATATATATGTAGGACTGCGGGCTCCTTCTGAGACCAAACCCAGGTTTAAGTACATTGGCCAGCTCTAACAAAGCCAATCAAGTAAGAATACCTAATTATCTTGGGAGAGGGATGATTTTGAGCACAGGTTGGTGTATGCCACTCGTATCTATCCTTGATGTCTGAATAGGGATTCAGAGTAGATGGAATGAGAAGAGAGACCTCAACCAGTCTTACTGAGCTTTCTTTAGGAAATGGGCAAAATCAGCCATACAGTTAGGGTACTCCTCCCACAGAAAGTAAAAGAAAAAAGGAAAAGGAGGCATTTTCAGGACTTTGCCGAAGATCTTTGGCTCTTTGTCAGCGTCACTGCATTAGTAGTGGTACTCATTGTGAGGATGCAGCGTCCAGAAAAGAGCCAAAACTGAAGCAGTGCCTGAGTGGAATCCACAGAAGTAGTCACAAGTGTCAGGCAGATGCTACCTGCAAGGCAGCTGAGCAGATTTCTTCCTAATAATTAGACACTGTTTGGCAATTCCCAAAAATACTCAGAGGGAAGGGAGCAGATTCAAGCCTTTGTAGAGATTTGAAGTTCTGCAGTGGGGGCAAAGCCAGTGAAGTATAGGTTACTACTATTCTTGCAATTCCACCTGTAATCATAAATTGACCAAGCTTGTGAAGTTCTGGATCACAAGAGAAAATGTATAGGCCTTCTCGTTATAATAAGAATTTGATGCAGTTTCAGTGTAAACAGGATGTTTGTAACTTTAATTATTTGAAATACACTAGGGGAACTTATTCTTTAAAGGTAACCCTAGAGGGACATCTGGGTGGCTCAGCGATTGAGCATCTATCTACCTTTGGTTCAGGGCGTGATCCTGGAGTCCCGGGATCAAGTCCCACATCGGGCTCCTTGCATGGAGTCTGTTTCTCCCTCTGCCTGTGTCTCTGCCTTTCTCTCTGTCTCTCATGAATAAATAAATAAAATCTTAAAAAAATAAAAATAAAAATAAATGAAAGTAAACCTAGATAAAATTCTTCTGTAGGGTAAATAATCATCGTTTTAATAGCAAAGGTAAATACATGCTATTTATCTTTTAAATACAGATTTTTCAAAAATGTTTCAAAACAGGTATATTTATAACATTTGTTCTTAAAAATTCTTTAATAATTATAATCTAAAATTCCAGTTGGGTACCACTAATATTGAGTTGCCTTGGCAAGCCCAATGAACTCTTCAAATAGTTATAGTAAAGTGGCAGGCTATATAGAAGACAGAATTTGCAACCTTAGCACTGCTACACAATTGTGTGAATTGCTGAGGTTGGTTAGATGGCAGGAAGCTGAGAAGGTCAGACTTACTTGTAGTCTGTTTCCCCCATCACAATATAAGCTCCATGAGTTCAGGGTCGTTGGTTAGTTCAAGGCTGGATAGAACTTCTTTGTACTTTTATAATTTTACAATATTACAATGAATATTTCCTGAATGAATTATTTATGTCTCAGGTAGTATGAAAAATTTTATCATTAACAAATTCTTCATGGAGTCTGCTAACTGATATGTAAATACAGGACACATAAGACACATTATATACATACATACACACACACAATGTTTATCATACATTATGGAAGGAAAGCTCTTCTCCTCACATACAAAGCACTGCATTTTTAGTTATTTTACTTGTCATATTAAATACTAGCCCATGTGACAATTAATTGAAATAATTAATTCAATATGAGTTTAATCACTAAGAAATACAAAACCAACAGGACTAGAACATTTGTCTAAGACTTCCCTTTCTGCTTTTTTTTTTTTTTTTAGTAAATAATGCTGGGTATATTAACTGCAGACAGGCTATTATACTGTATATCTAAGAATAGAAAATGAAAGTGTAGCACATTAATGGGTGTCATACTGATAAGTATGTGAGTAAAATGGAAATACATAATGCTGTAAAGATCAAAAGAATATACGTGTAAAACTCAAAATATTTATTTTTAAAAACTAATCTCTAAACTGAAAAAAATTGAAAAAATAGCTGGATATCAAATTTTTGTACAACACCTAGAAATGATTTATTTCCAGTGACTTTATTTTTTTTTAATATTTTATTTATTTATTCATGAGAGACACACAGAGAGAGACAGAGACACAGGCAGAAAGAGAAGCAGGCTCCATGCAGGGAGTCTGATGTGGGACTCAATCCTGGGACTCCAGGATTACGCCCTGGGCTGAAGGGAGGCGCTAGACCGCTGAGCTACCCAGGTGTCCCTCCAGTGACTTTAGAACACAGTTCAGAACACTGCAACAAAAAAAGAACTAAAAGGACTTTTTCAACTTCATTCAGTCACATTATTGGCAGTATTATTATTGGTTTTGTTATTTGAAATTATTTTCCTTATAATGTAGGACAAACACATTTTTTAATTAATAACATTAAGAATCAAGAATTTCAATATAAGAAAAAAAGATCTAATTAGGAAATCAAAGAACAAAGTAAAACTGTAATATTAAATAAAATTGAAAATTATTTTTAAAAATGCATTTTTGTCTAGGTGTATAGACTGGAATGGCTAGAAACATTGCCAACCCAGTACAAAAGAACATTCCTAGTACCTAGAATCTGGGCTTTAATATCATTCTTCACTTCAATGAATTGGCCTCCTTGAAGAAACAGCTGTTATCAGGTCTGGGGCAGGAGAAATACAAGGTGAACTAGGGAGATCTAAAACCAGAAACAAAGGGGGTTTTTGAAGATTAATGGGATCCTATTAAAAGAACACAGAAGCCAGCTTAAAGAGACTCCTACTGGCCTCATGGAAGGATCAGTCATCATCATACTATTATTTATGGGATGAATAGACATTATGTGTCTCCTAGTTTCATATAAAGTATGATATACTGTAGCCAAAAATGTTCAACTTAATCTAACTTTGAATCTATCTTCTAGTTTCTCAGAAATACAAGTAATCCACAACCTAAATCAGTGGTTCTTGAACTGTAGTGAAAATCCAATACCTTTATAAATTAAAAGTACATTATCTTAAAAAATAAAATTTATATTCAAAAAAGGCATTTTTAATTTTTAAATATTCATATAGTCAAATATAACTATCTTTCTTTATAAAACTTTCGGTTTTCCTGTTAATGAAATTTTTCCAGGCCCTAAGTTAGACATATAGTCCCCTAAATTTTCTTCAGTTTTCTTCCTCTAAAAGTTAATTTATAATTAAAAAATTTTAAATCCATCTATGCTTCATTTTTAATAGGCTGTTATTTCCTTCCATCTGAATAAACCAGTTGTTTTAGTACTACTGAGTAAATAAACTACTGTTCTTACATATATGAAATACCACTATTACCACACACACATATATTGGGAACTACTTCTGAACTTTTATTCTGATCCCCTGATCTATTTCTATGTTAGTATAATACTAATTTGACTACAGTGACTTTATAGTATGTCTTATTTTCTGTTAAGGAAATTCTCTGCTACTCTTCTTTTTCATTCTATTATTTGTAGTGGTGCTCTTTGTCCCTACTCCCAGCTCTGTTTTTCCACTAATCTCTTAGATTTCTATGTATTCACGAATGGAAAAACTAATGACTAATGTAAAGATAGGGAAAATCATTTCATCTTTATTTTTCCATGTCTATACAAATTATTTTATTATCTTCTTTAATTGCATTCACTAGGATTTTCAAAAACGACATTGAGTAATAATGATTACAGAAGGAACACCTATCTGTTCCTGTTTTCAATGGAAACATCTTCAATATTTTACTGCCTACTGAAAAATCAAGAGCAAATGTTATTCTAAATAATTTTTATCATATTTCTATGCCCATTCTGGTTTTGTTCTTTCTTTTTGGGAATGATTGTTGAATTTTATCAACTTCTACTTCATAATCTATGGTTATGATCCCTTTTTTCCTCCCTCAATGTGTTGATAAAAGAAATTCTGTTTTAGCTTGATATTGGAATCATCTTTACATTCCTGGAAAAGAATGTGCACTTGTTCAATAGCATATTATTACTTTGATATTCTGCTAGATTCATTTGCTAGTATTTCATTTACAATTTTTACAACTATATTCCTCAGTGAGATTTGTCCATGGCTTTCTTTTCTGTACTTAAGAGGTTAATACTAAATTTATGACTATGAATTGAGAGTATCTGGAACAATAACAGCAGTTTTATTTGGTATTCCTTTTTCTTTCTTTTTCCTTTTTTAAAACAGAGGTATAATTTACATACAGTAACATTTCCCCCCACCCCCCACCTTTTTAAGCTAGCTAGAACTCAGTTGTGGAACTATATGGTCTTGATTATTTTTTAAAATTTTGTTTTACCACCTGTTAAATTTAATATATGTTAATTTGTATATTAAAATTGCCTGGGATCCCTGGGTGGCGCAGCGATTTGGCGCCTGCCTTTGGCCCAGGGCGCGATCCTGGAGACCCGGGATCGAATCCCACGTCAGGCTCCCGGTGCATGGAGCCTGCTTCTCCCTCTGCCTATGTCTCTGCCCCTCTCTCTCTCTCTCTCTGTATGACTATCATAAATTAAAAAAATAAAAAAATAAAAAAAAATAAAATAAATAAAATTGCCTTTTTCTTGGGCAGTTTTAATAATTTTTTTTCATTAGGAAATCCTCTTATACAAGATTTTCAAATATGCTGTCACAGAGCTGCATGTAATTATTTTAATCTTCTGTATCTATATTTTTCGAATCTTGTATATTTTTCTTTCTCTTTTTTAATTCACACTATGAGAATTTAAGTACAAAATTTGTTTAGTCTTTCTTCTTCAATAATGAAAGTACTCTGAATAAATCTTTTACTTTGCCCCAAATTTTTGAAAGAAGAGTTTTTAACTTTCTTTGATCTTCTCTTTGCTCCAAGAACAATCTTAATTATGTTTTATAATTTCCAGTTAATTAAGATTTTTTTTTAAAGTAGGCTCCATGCCCAGTGTGGAGTTCAAAATAGGGCTTGAACTCATGACCCTGAGATCAAGACTGGAGCTAAGATAAAAAATCAGACACTTAACCAACTGAGTCACCCAGGCACCCCCTAGTAATTAAGATTTGACACTCTATTATTACTTGTTTCTACTTGATAGGCTTTTAGATCAGAGAATATGGTCTATAAAATCTCTACTTTCCTGACTTTAAAGTTTCTTTTGTGACCAACTACATAACCAATTTTTAATAAGTGTCCTAATCATACAAAGGAAACATATATTCTGTAATCAAAAAATGTAAAAATACATTTACATTACAAAAAATCTGAGTTTATTGATTATATTATTCAGTTCTTATACAGCCTACTAGTTTTTGCCTATTGGCTCTGTTACTAAAAAACAAATATTAAAATCTTCCACAAATAGTTTTCTTGTCAAGTTTGCCTTGCATTTCTCATTCTTTTCATATTGTATCAAGTGCCAGAAAGGATGTGGAGCTCAGAAATTCTTATATAGTGGTAATAAGAATGTAAATTGGCATGCCTACTTTGAAAAACACTATTATTATTTACAACTGAAGATATGCATAGCTGTGAACATCAATTCCAATTCTCTCATCAATATTCCCACTAGCACCAGGAACAACATGTACTAGAATGTTCACTACTGCACTAACTGTAGTATGAAGAAAGTGTAAGCAAGCCAAACATCTATTAATCACAAAGTTAATAAGTTAATTATAATATATCCATAATAGTTTCTATACAGCAGTAAAAATGAATAAATTATAGCTACATGCAACATCATGAATAAATCTTAGGAATGGAAGAATTTTGAATAACGAAAAGACATGAATAAACAGCAAGATTTAATTCATGTAAAGTTCAAAAATATTCAAAACTAAGCAATATATTAGGAGCACGTAGATGCATATATGTGTGGTAAAACTATAAAGAAAAAGACACAGAACAAAAACATAAAATTCAGGATAGGGTGGGATGCAGACATAGCATTGGACCAAAGGCACATGACAATTTCAAAGGTAACAGTAATGTACTTTTTCTAAAACTTAATCATGTGTACAAATATCAATTTACTATATTATTTATATCTTACAATTCATAAATATATGTGATTTCTCAATACTCAATAAAAACAATAAAATAACCTGATGAGCAAATTGCTGTTACAACTTTTGTGAAAAATTATCATTAATGGCTATTCCAGCAATAATAGTAAGGGGGGGTTCTTTCACTCATTCACTATTTATTGAGCACCTACTATGTGCTATCACTGTTCAGCACTGGGTGAACAAAACAGACAAAAAGTCTTACTTTGTTGGAGCTTGCCAGAATCAAACTACCTACTGCTATTTTCTATGAAGCAAGAAAAGCCATCTCTTTCACTAGTAACTTGCTCAGATTTTAAGGTGAATGTTTCACAGTGACATTCTCTATAACAATTAAAAATCTTATGTATATCATTCCTCTGATTAAAAAGTAGATCTTATCTTAGCCTTCGAAAATTCTGTTATAAATGTTTTTAACTAAAATCATTCTTTTCTTACATATTGCTCATCAAGTTTGTAGTCATCACGTCCACTAAGGGTTTTTGAGCAGCTGCATATCTTCTAATAGATTCTTTCATCTTGGAAACAGCCAATCTTAATTGCAGCATGTCATGAAAAGCCAATAAATACATATTAAATACATTTAAGTATTCACAATCCATATTTTTTATGGCTTTTGGTTAGAAGTCTTAGATTTATCTACTTCTGCAGTAACCCTTGCAGGGACCAATACGGATTGTGTATTTTGGTCTCTCTCTCTCTCTTTTTTTTTTTTTAGATTTTTATTTATTTATTCATGAGAGACAGAGAGAGAGAGAGAGAGGCAGAGACACAGGCAGAGGGAGAAACAGGCTCCAAGCAGGGAGCCTAACGTTGGTCTCCAGGATCACACCCTGGGCTGAAGGTGGTGCTAAACCACTGAGCCACCTGGGCTGCGCTATTTTGGTCTCTTCACTTAGGGTCATAGAATGTACGGATACTTACCGACGATCTCTCTAGTGAAACCAATAATGTTCAAGCATAATGAAAAGATAATTTGTTATTCCATGTAATTCTACATAATTACAAAAAAGAAATTTGTGTTCATTCAACAGTGCCAAAAATGAATACAGTAAATGATGCATTTCATGCCTAATTTGACCTAACACTTTAACAGCAAGTTGATGACACCTCTTTTAAGTGGAGTCCAGACAAGACTTATTCACCACGTGTGAATTTATCTAAACTCATCACGAGACTACATTTATTTTCAGCCAGTACCAACCAATCCTCTTAGGTATTTCTTTTTTTTTTTTTTTCTTAAGATTTTATTTATTTATTCATGAGCGACAGAGAGAGAGAGAGAGGCAGAGACACAGACAGAGGGAGAAGCAGGCTCCATGCAGGGAGCCTGAGGTGGGACTCGATCCCGGGTCCCCAGAATCACACTCTGGACCAAAGGCAGCGCTAAACCGCTGAGCCACCTGGGCTGCCCATCCTCTTAGGTATTTCTAAGCTATTTTATACACAAATAATTCTTACATGTTAAAAGACTAATAAAGTGCCTCTGGTACTAAATTATGAAGATATTTATAACATTTATATAGATAATGTCCTTTATTTAAAATAAAGTCTTCCTGACCAATGATTTAAATTGCACCTGCCTAGTTTGTAGTTTTTACTCATTTTTTTATATGAACAAGTTTCAATAAAACTCAAAACTAAGTATGTCTAATATGTGTTATATAGGCAGAGGATGGAAAGTGAACTCTTTTTCTTTTAAAGGGTTGTATTAAAGCCAGATTACTTTTTGGATTCTATATAAAGAAACATAATGGCTACATAAACCATATAGAAATATTACTATATCTGTCTACAAATGACAGGCTAGGTCCTGAAAAGTTTAGAGACTGCCCCTAAACCAAAAACTGGGAGAACGAAGGCTCTTATCTAGATTCACTTTTCCAAATTTTGCATTCTTTTCACCACACCTATTACCTCTTTTAGTTGGAGTGAGTGGCTTTCAGTATCAGGGGAAAAAAAAATACCATCAAGAGGAGAAATACTCTAAGATAGTCTAGGAAGTTTAGAAAAGACACAGATTATCAGAATTCTATTATGGATAGCTTTCACCTTTTCAAACTCTGAGTGTCCACTGCATGCCAGGCACATGGGAAACAAAAATGAACAATAAAGGTCCCTGTTCTAAATAAAGCAGCACACAGTATAACAGAGACATAATCAGGGACAATTACAATAAAATATTATAAATACAAGAACATGGACAGACATGGGATGTTGTTACCTATGCAAGGAAGAAGAAGGGCACCAGCTTTGGGTGGCCAAAGAGTCATAAAAGATTTCATTTGGGGCAGCCTGGGTGGCTCAGCGGTTTAGCGCTGCCTTCGGCGGGGGCATGACCCTGGAGACCTGGGATCGAGTCCCACTTCAGGCTCCCTCATGGAGCCTGCTTCTCCTCTCCCTCTGCCTGTGTCTCTCCCTCTCTCTCTGTGTGTCTCAGGAGGCCCGGGTGGCTCAGTGGTTGAGCATCTGCCTTTGACTCAGGGCGTGATCCTGGAGTCCCGGATGGAGTCCTGGATCGGGCTCCCTGTGTGGAGCCTGCTTCTCCCTCTGCCTGTGTCTTGTGTCTCTATGAATCAATTACAAAAAAAAAAATCTTAAAAAAAAAAAAAAAAAAGGATTTCATCTAATCAACAGACATCAGGCTGAAGATGATAAATAAAACAGACCAGATCACAGGTCTCCTTCACCTTGCCTTAAAAAGACACTATCAACAAACAAGCAAATAAATGAGGTCATCACATGTACTAATAAGTGTTTTGCTGGGAATGAAACAAATATACAGAGAAGATTGGGTGACTGTACACTGAAAAGTTCAAGGAAGAACTCCATGAGAAAATGAGGATGGGAGACGTCACGGGTGTACAGCACTGCCAATAGTTACTGCTTAGTCTTTGGGGGGCAAAATTAGTACATTCTTTAAAACTAAGCACCTTTAGGGGGCCCTGGGTGGCTCAGTCCGTCAAGCGGACGCCTTTGGCTCAGGTCACGATCTCGGGGTCCTGGGATCGAGCCCCCCGTGGGGCTCCCTGTTCATCAGGGAGTCTGCTTCTCCCTCCCCCTTCGCCCCCTGCTCGTTTTGTGTCTCTCAAATAAAGAAATAAAATCTAAACACACACACACACACACACACACACACACACAAACCCTGAGCACCTTTCTATTCTACATAACGTTTACTTTCAAGGTAATGGTGTAATTTCTCCAAAACTCAAAATTTCCTGATTCAAGTTTCATCCTTCCCCGGTTTAAAAAAATAAAGACGAAAAATAAATAAATAAATAAAGACGAGGGCAGCCCGGGTTAGCGCCGCCTTCAGCCCAGGTCATGACCCCGGGGTCGAGTCCCACGTCGGGCTCCTGGTGCATGGAGCCTGCTTCTCCCTCTGCCTGTGTCTCTGCCTCTCTCTCTGTGAGTCTCTCATGAATAAATAAATGAAATCATAAATAAATAAAATCATAGATAGATAGATAGATAGATAGATAGATAGATAGATAGATAGATAAGAAAGACCCCTTTTCCTTACAATGAGCAAGAGCTGCTCTCAGCAGAGGCTGGCCTGGGGCAGTGGCTGCGAGACTCTGAGGGCCGAGGGCTGTCGTCACCCGGAAGCGCACCGTCCGGGGCAAGGAAGGTGCAGCGCAGTCCGCGCCGGTGCAGGTGTGGGTGCGGGTGCGGGGTTCACACCGCGGGCATCGCCGTCCACGCCCTCCGCGCTCCGGGCCTTCTGGCTGCGGCCTCCGCCTCCCCGCACCGCAGCCTCCCCGCCCCGGAAGTGAAAGCCCCGCAGCCCACGGGCCCACCGCTATCACTTCCTTCTGACTCTCGTACCCATGAGCCTCTGCGCTAGTCCTCGCAGACGCCGCAGCACGTGGCATGAGGTGTGACGTCGGCACGTCATGCGCGAGGCTGAGTTCTGCCAGTGGCCGCCCGGGGGCTGAGGTGAGGCTGTGGGCGCCCCCGGGGAGCCCCTGAGCCGCGCGGCGGGTACTGCGGTGGTGAGGACGCCCCCAAGGCCGGGGGTGGGGGGTGGGGGGCGGGCCCCGAGGGGCAGACTTGGCATCTCCTCCAGCTCACGCCGCAGCCTCGGCCGCGCTCAGCCCGCTGGGCCCCGAGACGCCACTGTCAGCCGGCGAACTGCACTCCTGCCTCGGATTGGAGATGCTCTGGCCCTGGCGGTTTGGGATTTTTGCCCGTGGAGAAGAGCAAATGGTGCAGAAAGTGGCCGACTTACTGGTGATGAAAAGGAAGGCCCGTGAGACAAGGTCCCATCGTAAGGGATGATGGTTTTCGGAAGCCCCAGGAAAAGTACCTGGGAGCAGAAAAAGGTGATGGTAAAAGGTAACGTTTTTTAAATTTGTGTCAAGCTCGTATCCCTTCCTGTTCCAAAGTTTCTTCACCCTCAAGCTCTCTCTTCCAAAGGATCAGGTTTCTGTTAAAAATCACAGCAGTAGCGGGCAGCCCGGGTGGCGCAGTGGTTTAGCGCCGCCTTCAGCCCAGGGCGTGACCCTGGAAACCCGGGATGGAGACCCTGCATGGAGCCTGCTTCTCTCTCTCTCTCTCTCTCTCTCTCTCTCTCTCTCTCTCTCTCGTCTCTCATGAATAAATCTTAAAAAAAAAAAAAAAATCACAGCAGTAGGGGCGTCTGGGTGGCTCCGAGGTTAAGAGTCTGCCTTCGCTCAGATCAGGATCCCGGACCCTCGTGGAGTTCCCTGCTCCGGAGTCAGCTTCCCCATCTCCCTCTGCCCCACTCCCCCGCCCCACCAGCACGCATGTGCTCTCCTTCTTTCAAATAAATAAATTGTAAAAAAAAAAAAAGAAAAAAAAATCACGCCAGTAATAATTTTGAAAGATATCAAAAGTAATGTAGCATAATGTGATCTTAATAAGGTGCCCCAGGATTAGAGTTGGAGAGATCTTGGGATTTTAATGCCTGGCTTGATCTGGCTGCCTGTAGGAGCTACAGTCCCTTGGTTCAAATGTATCAATCAGTAAAGGAATTGAAACCGAGAACTCCAGAATTCTATTTGACCTTAGCAATTGTCCAACGTTATTACAGATAGTCATCGTATGTTTTTTGTAACTGTGGTTTCTCCAGGATCAAACCAGATATTAGGGGCACTTAGTACCCCGGGGGTGGGGGTGGGGGGTGGAAATCAAGGATATACCTATAGCATATTGGCAAGAAAAAAAAAAGAAAAGAAAGAAAAATTCTTAGTTAAAGCAAAAATCTCTAAAATTTAGTTTATTAAGCCATTTGGTTTTAAAAATATAACAAATAGGGCATCCTGGGTGGCTCAGCGGTTTAGCACCGCCTTCAGCCCAAGGCCTGACCCTGGAGACCTGGGATCGAGTCCCCGGTCCGGCTCCCTGCATGGAGCTTGCGTCTCCCTCTGCTTATGTCTCTGCCTTTCTCTCTCTCTGTGTGTGTCTCTCATGAATAAATAAAATTTTTAAAAAAATCTTTAAATAAATAAATAAAAATATAACAAATAAATATGATTCAAAATTGGCCCTTCTTGGTTTGCATAAAGAATGCAGTTTGTCCATAAAATTCTTCAATGCTGATTGTGGTGAACAGTAGGAAGACACATATTTAGATCTGCTGGTCCTCGGATTTTGCAACCTTCTTTTGCTATAGGCCAAAGTTTTCTTTTCCCTATGTTGTCTCCTCTTTCTCACTTCCTACTTAGATTTGCATGCTGGCTCCCTGGGGGATTTCCTTTAAAGTCTCCATTACCAAATCTTTTTCAGTCTTCATTCTTTTTGAGTTTTAGAGTATCTGATGCTATTAATAGCCCATGCTTCTTAACATAGCCTTCATTTTCTTACAAGATAATTTTGTATTTTATTTCTGGCTATTCTCTTTATCTTCTATTCCTTCCTTCTATCCTTCCCCCACATCCCCAAGTCTTGTACTTTATTCATTTTATTGTTAAATTCTGTCATGGCAATCACATCTGAATATTGACTTAAATAATTATTATTCGCCAGAAACTTTATAAATTTCCAACTCTGATACTGTTCTTTGTCCACAATTTCCCAAATACCTGCTGAACAAAATGATAATAATATAAAATCACCAATTACTGAGTGCTGCTAATCTAAGCACTTAATATACTGAATAGGTATCATTAAAAAATTTTAATGAAGTATTCTCAGGTACATGATAAATATACAGTACATATAGTACTTCTAAGTCTTGATACACACTGTATATGCACTTGTGTCAGAGGCTACTATATTCACTATGCATTTGTGTATCTTTTAATGCTATTATGAATACTATCATTTTGGGGAAAAGAGTTCATAGTTATGAATGATAATAAAGTAAGACATGAATTATCAACTCTTTTTTTTTTTTTTTTTAATTTTTATTTATTTATGATAGTCACAGAGAGAGAGAGAGAGAGGCAGAGACATAGGCAGAGGGAGAAGCAGGCTCCATGCACCGGGAGCCCGATGTGGGATTCGATCCCGGGTCTCCAGGATCGCGCCCTGGGCCAAAGGCAGGCGCCAAACCGCTGCGCCACCCAGGGATCCCGAATTATCAACTCTTGAATAATGCTCTGCATCTCTACCATGTGGATAGCCAATACTTGTATTATTAGAATAGCAGTTCTCAAAGTTTTTGGTCTCAAGACCTGTTTTTACTCTTAATAATTTTTGAAGATCTCAAATACTTTTGTTTGTGTGATTTGTATCTATTGATAATAACTTAGTAGAAATTAATACTTAGAAGCTTATAAGATCTTCATTAATTCATATGGTAGGCAGTCTTTAAGATTGCCCCTAGTAATTCCTATCTTGTGGTGTTCCTGCCCTTGTGTAATTCCCTTCCTTTGAGTGTGGGCTGGACTAATGGACTTTTTTTTTTTTTTTTTTAACAAAGAACACAGCTAATATAATGGGATGCCACTTTGAAGATTAGGTTACAGAAAGACTGTGGCTTCTGTCTTGATTGTCCTCTCTCTCTGTTTCTTTCTCTGAAGGAAGCCAGTTGCCGTGTTGTGACTTTCTATGGAGAGACCCAAATGGCAAGGAACTGATGTCTCTGGCCAATAGCATTGTAGAACTGGGTCCTGTTGACAGCCATGTATGTGTGCTGAGAAGCCAGTCCTACCCCAGTCAAGCCTTAAGATGCCTGCAACTCTGCACACACCTTGAATATAGCTTTGTGAGAGATCTTGACACAGAGGAACCTGAAGAACCTACATCTGGATTCCCGACCCACAGACATGGTGAGATAATAAATAAATACTGTTAAGCCGCTAAATTTTGGCATAACTGGTGACAATATACAGCTAATACAACTCATTTAAAAATAGTAACAATCTTTTCTATGAAAAATAACTATTTTTCAAACTAAAACGAGTAGTGCGATGAGTGATACTGTTTTCATTTTTGCAAATCTCTCTAATGTTTAGTTTCATAGAAAACATCTGGTTTCTCGTATCTGCTTCTGAATTTAATCTGTTGCAGTCCATCATTTTGGTTGAAATATATGAAGAAAATCCAGCTTTAGACATAGATACATAGTTTGTAAAAGTAAGGAATATTTTAATACTCTTTCCTGGTGTGCTCCCTTTGGCAGCACATATATAATACTTTCCTGGTGAGTGTGGATAATCTTCTTTGATCCTATACCAGCTTTCAGTAAGTGGTAGTTTCCCAAATGTCAGTTGCAATATAGAAATCATACTCTGTTACATTAAAATTTATTGGTCTTTTTTTTTTTAAGATTTTATTTATTCATGAGAGACACAAAGGAACAGAGTAACACAGAGGGAGAAGCAGGCTCCCTGAGGGATCCTGGTACGGGATTCAATCCCAGGACCCTGGGATCACATCCTGAGCCAAAGGCAGACGCTCAACCACTTAGCCACTCAGGCATCCCCTGTCTTGTACTTTGACTGGATCTTCTACTAATGCATGATTCTGTAGACATCGTACACTGATCATTTGGATAATATTGGACCTTTGATTTTTATAAATCTTCCGTTGACATGTTTCATCATGCAACAACCTCCCTGTCCTCCCCGACTCCTCCACCCCTCAAAAAACTGTTAATATTACTACTACTGCTCTTATCAGAAAATAGTCTTTAAGTTTGCAGAAGCTATAATATTACCTATTATTGCATAGAAAATTACCCAAATTTAGAAACTTAGAACAACAAGTTTATACTGTTTCACAGTTTCTGTGGGTCAGGAATCCAGAGTGGCTTGGCCGGGTGACTCAGGGTCAGGGTCTTTCAAGAGGTTGCAGTCAAGCTGTTGGCTGGGCTGCAGTCATTTTAAGGCACAATTGAGAGACAGTCTACTTCCAAACTCACTCATGTGCATTTGGCAGGCTTCAGAAGATCTACTTCCAAGTTTACTCACATGGTTGCTTGTAAGCCTGGGTTCCTTGCCAAGTGAACCTTTCCATAGGCTGCTCAAGTGTTCTCAACATGTAGCAGTTGGCTTTCCTCTATCAGGGCTACCTCATATCCTGGCAGCTTGTCCCAGATGAGTGATGAGAGAGAGAGAGAGAGAATATAAATATAAAAGAGCTCACCTATGACAGAAGCATAGTCATTTTATAACCTAATCACAATAGGATAGCTCATCACTTCAGCCATATTCTGTTCAGTAGAAATGGTCCAGCCCACAATCAAGGGGTGGGAAACTAAGCCAGACTCCTTGAGGAGAACTATATCAAAGAATATGGGGACATAGCTACATAACCACCACAAAGTCGGCAACTCATGGTGCCAGATGCAAGTTTTCCCAAATTTTTATTTTTATTTTAAATTTATCATTGGCAATAAACACTGTCACTTGTTTTTCTTGAAATGACAGCCTTATTTCTTTCACTTTTGAGAAAATACCTTGCCTAACACTCAACTCTGTATAACCAGTTTCTCTCAGTTGTTCTTTCAAGTGAAAATGATATTCCATGAAAAAAAAACACTAATTCATGTCACAGATCAAGACAAGTATACATACTATTGCTTTTACTTTGAGACAATTATGTATTTCCGTATGCAGCAGAAGGGCTTTATGCATACTTCCTATTAACTCATATACAACATTGAAATGATATATATATAATCATATATATATGATATATATCTAATTAATCTAATAAGATTAATCACTTTTATTGCTTCATCCAGGATATTCCTAGGCAAAGCTGAATTTGGGTGCGGGATGGAGAACAGATACAGTGCTCAGGACTTTAGACTGGGAAAATCATTGTAGGAAGAGACAAATCAGGAAAAGCTTCATGGGGAAAGGTGTGTGTTGAGATTAGCTGGGAATTACATTTCAACTGGCAGAGAACAGGAAAGGTGGGAGAGATAAATAAGCAAATCCAATGGGGCTGGAATGAAATGAGTGTTTACATTCAAGAGGAGAGCAAGGGAAGGCTGTTTGGGAACAAACTGTAGACTAGATCTGGGTACCTGTGGAGGGACCCAGACTGATATCTTCACAAAATAGAGCCCACCTGAATGGACAGTGTGAGGGGAGGAGGCTGCTAGACACCCAGGGGCTTCTCAGGATGATAATCTAGTTAGAAATGGAATAGAAGGCTCCCAACAGGCTTCCATATGAAGCAGTCACCTTTGACTATTTGTTGCTCCTGAGGGCACCAATGCTAGTCACAACCACACAGTTAAGTAAGAGCTCCCCCAATCACTACCCACCCTTGCCCCCCCCCCCACAGCAAAACTCAACCAGGAAAGGGAAGTTTTAAGTGGAACAAGATTGGATGTGTGATTATTACACTGGACTGGACTCTAAGTACTAAAACTTCGTTTATTACATGAGCACAAGCACAAAACTTAAAAGATCTACTGGAGATTTCAAGGTAGTGGAGGTGAAGCACCAAGAGTTGGAACAAAGTGGCAGTTCAAGTTTGAAGGACAGTGGGAGAAAAAGAGATCAATACTTTTCAGCTTGCACCTGAGTTCTAGTCCTTTAATAAAGTGGTTGCAGTAACTACTGAGCATTTATTTTTGCCAGGCCAAGATTCAGCTAGGGATGTTTTGATGAATGGACAAGTGTGTGTGTGTGTGTGTGTGTGTGTGTGTGTGTGTAGAAAGATATAGATAGATAGATATAGATAGATGGATATATAGAGAGGGATTTTTGATGAATGGACAAAATTGTGTGTGTGTGTGTAGAGAGAGAGAGATATAGATAGATATCTATATATATAGATGGATATATAGAGAGGGATGTTTTGATGAATGGACAAGATGTGTGTGTTTGGAGAGAGAGAGAGAGAGAGAGAGAGAGAATGGTGTTTTCAGAGTGATTAAACCAGGCTAACCTGGGTTCATGTCCCAGCTCTGCTACTTAAAAAATGTAACAGACACATTGTTAATCTCCTGGACTCTGTTCCCTCATCTATGAAACGGAGGTAAAAAATGCCTACCTCACAGCATTGTTGTAAAGAGTAAATAGTGGGGCATTCAATAAATGGTAGCAATGATTATGATTACCATCATCTTAGTTGGTATAATGACCTGATGAAAATAGTAGTTGAGAAAAATTTACCAGGCATTAGCATGGAACATAGATGGAAGGTAAATCAAGACTAGGAGCGGGTACAAAACTAAGAATCATTGAGTAATAAAATGAGGCTGTATTGTAGCTATAGGGATGAAATGGAGGTCAAATATAAGGGATATTTGAGAAGAAAATGAGCAGAAGAGGTAACTGCTGAGATATAATAGGGTAAATAAAGGAGAAGGAAGAGTCAAAGCCTGTTTAAATTGTTTGGATGAGAACATTGTAGAAAAGGGTTTGAAATACATTAGCAGAATGAGCAGCCTGGATGGGTAAGAGTGGTGGGAAGAAAATAGTGGTTTTGTTTTGCTACATTTCAAATTTAGGTGATGATGGAACTTCCATGGGCAAACATCCTATAGATACTTGGAAAATTATTTATTCATTTATCTAATATTTCTTGAGTGCCAACTTGGTGTCAGACACCATGTGAGGCTCTAGTGAGAAAAGTTAGTAGAATTGGAGTTTAAATGGGACGTCAGGGCTGGTAGGAAGATTTAGGGGTCTCTAACATAGAGCTGGCCTGTGAAATCATGAATATTAATCAGTTTCCAAATAGTGTCAAAAAGACACAATTTCTAGGAATATTCCCACTTAAGGAGACATAATATTCCCAATTAAGAAATGGACAAACAGGTGAGAACTAAACCAGGAACATAATTATTTTTATATTAAATGCCTGTCATGTATCATTTCTAAATATTTAATTATAAAAAAGCATTTGTATAGTTGGTGTTCGTATTTTTAAAACTTTTTATTTTGGAGTAAAGATTCACAGGAAGTTGCAAAAATAGTAGAGAAGTCTCATTTACCCTTCTCCCAGTGTCCCCCAACGACTACATTTTACATATCTATAGTGCAATGTGAAAACAAGAAAAGTGACATTGGTATAATCCACTGACATTATTCAGATATCACCAGTTTTACATGTACTCATTTGTGTATATGTGTGTTTATAATTTTATGCCATGTTATCACATGTATGGATTCATATAATCTTTCATCATTAAGGATGAAACTCTATTAAGAGTTAACTTTTCTTTTTCCTTCAATTAATTATGTGATATGAAGAGTCCATACCATAGGACTTTGTTAAAGTATTTTTTTTAGCTTATTGATAACTCTTTAATGTTCAAACAGCAAATACAGCAAAAATCATATAGATTTTTAAAATATCCAGTTAACAAGGTATTTATACATTTTTTATACTGCTGAATATATAGAGTCAGATTCTTCTGAGAACTTTAGCCAGTCATTCACTGTTCCCTAAGTTCTTTATCAGTAAAACATGAGTTATGATTTCTAAAACCCTCCAAATCTACAATTTTAGAATTCTAATTCCTAGTTCACTTGGTCTCTTGATCTGAAGCATAAACTTGTGGTTTAATGTCTTAATTCTTTTTGAGTTAAGGTCAGTCTCTTACCTCATTAGGCCAGTGGCCAGGGCAGCACAGTTAATAACTCTCTAATTGTAAGAAATAATACCCTGTCAGCTGCAAAGATTCTAACATACCTCCTCCAAGTGGCTGCTTCCTCTGAAAGGGCTCACATATTTAGGTAATAGGAAAATAAACTAATAATTGTTTTAACAAAAATAACTTGCATTTTTTTAATGAAAATATCTGTTACCCCATTATTTTTAATAACAATTTAGCTAAAACATCATGAACCACTTCTATTCTGAAAACAAACAGCATATCAGCATTGAACTTTATTCTTACTTAATCAAATATAAATTTGTGATACTCTGACCTGGGCTAGACAGGGAGGAGGCTTCTGCTTTTAGGAAGAAAATAGGCCAGTTGCCAAGAATACTTATAAACCAGATTTACCCCCTCCCTACCAAAAAGATTTGTAATTAATTTTATGAAAATAGTTAAAGCTTTTATATTTGGACAAAAGTGTTAGTAGAAGATCTGTGTAAGTAAGATCAGCAATGAAGTAAATATTTGCAGGCTGAGTAAATACCACTTTGTACAGGTGGCTGTGAGATGTAGACTTTGTACAGTAGTCCTATTAGAAAGCGTGACAGTTTTACATATTGGTGGCAACACATAGCACTAGTAAAGCTAGATTTCTAACTCAGTAATATTCTAGTAAATATACCCCCAAAGCAGTGGACTAAAATACTTCATGGCATTAGTTTAACTGAACTAAAGTTAACAGAGTATATTTAAATCCTTAAAAGATTGTTCAGTAGTTCGCTCCATTTACAACTATACTCGTAGTTCCATTTCATGATACCAAGATTTTCTCAAGGGAAAATTTAAGAACACAAAGTACTTGTTTTTAGTCGACAGAGTTGTTAGTGAAAAAAGCCAAAAAAAAGCCAAAACAAATCAACAACCCAAAACCAACTTCTCTGCAGGAAGTATTAAACCCAAGTGTTTAAAAATAATTCTGGCAAAATCAAAAATAGAATATATAAAACATATATAAATTTTTTTCTCATGTTATCTTCAAATTTTTGGCAGAGAACCTGAGCCTGATATGGAGCTCTAGATTTACTTTGTTTTCTAAGTATTCATTTTGGAAATATTTACTAAATGATGGAATACTACATGGAGCCCATTTGCTTACAGATGCGTAGAAGAATTAAGTGATTTTTCTCTTATCACCCAGCTGCTGAGGGGCAGAAATGGGATAAGAACAGAGTCTTGGGCAACCCTGGTGGCTCAGCGGTTTAGTGCCACCCTCAGCCCGGGGCATGATCCTGGGGACCCGGGATCGAGTCCTGCTTCGGGCTCCCTGCATGGAACCTGCTTCTCCTTCTGCCTGTGCCTGTGCCTCTCTCTCTCCTCTCTGTCTTTCTCTCTCTCATGATTAAATAAATAAAATCTTAAAAAAAAAAAAAGAATGGAGTCTTTCTGACTCAAAAATTTACTGTTCTTTCTGCACTAGTATCTACAAATAATTCCCATAAGTTTTTTTATTTTTTAAAAAGATTTTATTTATTTATTCATGAGAGACACAGAGTGCACACAAGAGAGGCAGAGGCATGGCAAAGGCAGAACCTCTAGTGAGGAGCCGTCAGCACTTTGCTCTTATATATTGCATTTACTTCATTTATTTCTTTTAAAGTTGCAATAAAGTACCATTTGTATTAAATCAGGTGACTTTTTTTATTCAATGAAATTAAGCTCTATGTTCAAATATTTTATTTTGGAAAAGGAAAATTAAAATTATACATAGGGGAAAACAACATTTGTAACATATATAACAAAGGGCTAAAATTCTCACTTCACATGGAATTCATAAATAAATATATAAACATTTTATATAAAATATTACCAAAAAACAATCATAAAGGATTCCTCATCTATTTAAAAGATATTTTCTTAATGCTTTCAGTGTACACTCTGCTATGTGTTAGGAATAGAATGGACAAGTATTTATTGACTTCATGACATATTGCTAAAAAAGTGATTTATTTAGAGTAATTCCATTTTGCAAAAATACTTATGTAGATATACATAAAAATACCTGGGAGGATATAAAATGGTTATCAGTGGGTGGTCAGATTTGTTTATTTGAAACTTATACAATAATGAACATGCATTTCTTTTGTAATGAAGTTTTATTAAAATGTTTAAAACTTAGAGACATAAAGTTATTCAATTATTTCACCTATTGTCAAGGGTTTTTTGGCAATAAAAATACATTTTTCTTTACTTATTCAATGGAGGATGGATTCCAGCAGAAATGGAATCCTTCTTTTCTTTTATACCACTACAACCAACCTCCTGGATACTGCCCTCAAGATACAGTAGATACACAAACACTCACAGACAGGCATGCTCTCAGAAACAAATACATGGACACAAGACAGTCTCTCACACAGTAGAGGCACATAAACATATCACAGCAACACAGAGATTCAGAGTCTCATTAAAACTTTTTGCTTTTTTTTTAAAAAAAGATTTTATTTATTCATCCATGAGAGACTCACAGAGAGAGAGAGAGAGAGGCAGAGACACAGGCAGAGGGAGAAGCAGGCTCCATGCAGGGAGCCCGACACGGGACTGGATCCCAGGTCTTCAGGATCACGCCCTGGGCTAAAGGCGGCACTAAACTGCTGAGCCACCTGGGCTGCCCCCTTTTTGCTTTTTCTTTAAAGATTTTTTATTTTTAAGTAATCTCTACACCCAATGTAGGGCTCGAACTCACAACACATAGATCAAATCACATGCTGTATTGACTGAGCCAGCCAGGCACCCCAAAACTAACTTTGGTATAAGTTAAAAAGTTTGGCAGAGACCTAAATATATTTTTTTAAATTTATTTTTATTCTTTAATTTTACTTTTGATTTTTCTTAGAGAGAGGGAGAGAGAGAGAGCAAACAAGCTGGGGGAGGGGCAGAGTGAGAGGGAGAGAGAGAATACTCAAACAGACTCTACTGAGCCACCCAGGCACCCCAAACTTTTACAGAATATTTTAGTCATTACCTCTATACATAGTTGTAAAACTAAAAATACTAAGCATCAGAGAACTTTTCATTGTTACTAAATCATTAAAATATTTTTTAAAATACTCATTGACATGCCACTAACAGAATTATAGAAACACTATATTTTCTAGTTAGATGGTATATACATATATATCTTGAATTTATTTGTTCCCAGCCATTTTACTTAATTTTCTTATTTCAATAGTTTTTATATTGATTCTCTTAGGATTTCTAGGCATATAATCATAGCGTCTGAAAATGATTATTTTATCCTTTTTTCAATTTTTTAATGTTTCTATGTTATTTTTCATTTCTATTTGTTTTCAGTAAGTTAAGTTTTATGCAGGCTGAGTTTGCATAAATTAATTATTTTTAGATAGTTAAAGTTATCAGACTTTTAAGTATGTTTCCTAAGGCACGATCCAAATGGAGATGTCTGGGAAATTGGGTAGTGGCCTGATGCTCAAGAGAGTAATATGGGCTAAGAGTTTGAAATGTGAGAATCATCATTGTGTAACAATTGTAGAAGCCATAAGAATAGATGGAAGAGCTCCAGGAGGAACAGTATACAGCATGAGAAGAGAGAAGGTCTAGGATGGAATCCCAAGAAACACCAGGATGTAGAAGAGTGGCAGAATGAGGTAACTGCAAAGTGACCAGCAGAGAAGTAGGAGAAAAATAAGGAGAGTGCTTTGTAATAGAAGAAAAAAAGATGGCATATCAGAAAGAGGAGAAACAAGGTCTTGTGGAACCTATCTGCAAGGTCTTGAGGAACCCAAGGAGAGTCTTTTGGATTGGACAATATGGAGGGGCTATTGATGATATTGAAAACAGTAGTTTGACTGGTGTGGAAAGGGTGAAAATGAGAATGTAGTGAGTTGAGAAATGAGTCCCATATGAGGAAAGAGAGACTTGTTTATAAACAATTCTTTGAGAAAGTTCAGCTTAATCGTTAGAATTATAGATTTATCAAAGTTGCTGTTGAAGGCAAAACCAATATGAAGTATGTTTATATATCAACAACAAATAGGTAGAAGATGAAAAGGAAAAATCCTCTTATAATAACATCTAAAAATATCAAGTACCTGGAATAAATCAAAAAACCAAAAATCTGGGATCCCTGGGTGGCGCAGCGGTTTGGCGCCTGCCTTTGGCCCAGGGCGCGATCCTGGAGACCCGGGATCGAATCCCACATCAGGCTCCCGGTGCATGGAGCCTGCTTCTCCCTCTGCCTGTGTCTCTGCCTCTCTCTCTCTCTCTGTGACTATCATAAATAAATAAAAATTTAAAAAAACAAAAAACAAACAAAAAAAACAAAAATCAAAAAAACAAATGTATAACAGAGAAAATTGTAAAACTCTTATAGAAAAGCATCAAAGGAAATATATATAAAGAGATATATACTATGTTCATAAATCAGAACACTAAATCCTAAACATAGATTTAATAGGATCCCAATTAAAATCTCAACTGATTTTTTTTGTGGAATGTGACAGTATGTTTCTAAAATTTACATAGGATTGTAAAGAGCCAAGGCAAGAGACACTTGAAGAAGTATAATTGAGCAGAAGTAGTTATCATATCATTATTTTTTTCTAACACCATAATATTTAAAACAGCATTATAGTGGCAGGATAAATAAACCGATGGAAAAGCATAGACTCATGCATTTATGGACACTTACTATATGAAATAGGTAGTGCCACAGAACAGTGGGGAAAGAATACTTTTTTAAATAAATGATGTTTGAACAGTTGGATATCCATATGGAGAAAAGTAAAATTGTACACCACTTTGCATCATATACAAGTCATTTCCAGATATATTGAAGACCTACATGTGAAAGGCAAAATATAAAACCTACAAAAATAATGTAGAAAAAATTATGATTTCGGGTTAGAGAGGAATTTCTTAAACAAGACAAAAAAAGTTCGAGCTATAAAGGAAATTTGACATCATGAAATTGAAGGACTTCAGAAAAATAAAGAAAAGATAAGCCACAGGATGGGAAGACATATTTGTAGCAGAGATAGCCAACAAAGGATTATAATCTAGCATAAAGAAATAATTCAGATCAAGGGGAAAAGACTACTCAATGTAAAAATGGACAAAAAAACTTTAACAGATACCTATAAAAGAAGAAATCCAAATGCACAACAAAATCAATCTTATTGTTAGAGAAATGCAAATTAAAATCACAATGACTTCCCACCATAAGTGACAAAAATTCAAAGGTATGAAAATAACAAGATGGTTACTTTACTGACAATATAGAGAAACAGAATCACTCATATACTATGTGTGTATGTAAATTGGAATTACCACTTTGGGAAATTGGCATTATCTCATAATATTAAATATGTACATATTTTATTATGTGTAATCCCAGTCCCATGTATATATTATAGAGAAAATTGCATACATAGGTACATGTAAAGAATATTCATAGCAGTATTATTTATGATAGCCCCAAACTGGAAACAACACATATATTCATCAGCCCTATAATGGATAAAATAATGGTACTTTCATGTATTCAAATTTTATACAGCACTGAAAATGAATGAATGGGGTGCAACTTCTGTAAATAGCACTGAACAAAGGAAGCATAACACAATGGAGCATACACCATGACTTTACTTACATCAAGTTCTAAAACAGGCAACTCTCTTCTCTAGGATTGCACACTTGCATAGTGTATTGATATTTTCAAGCTAGGTAGTTGAAGATTGTTTAATAAAAGGTATGGGCAGGGTTTGGGAAAAGCTGTAAGGAGTGGTTCAGAGTCCTAGTGCTGATAACAGCTGGGGTCATAACTATTCTTAGGTCAGAAGGGGTAAGCAGAACCCAGAGGGAGAGAATTGCATGAATAGTTAAGTCTCCTAGGAATAGTAGCCTTTGTTTGTTGTGATGGTTAATTTTGTATATGGACTTGACTGGGCCATGGTGCCCATGTATGTGTCAGACTTAGTCTGGATTTCTGTGAAGATGTTTTCAAATATGAAATTAACATTTATTAAAATATTTTTTGAGTAGAATTGACACACCATGTTAATTTAGTTTCAGGTGTATAACATAGTGATTAAAAAAAAATAACATAGTGATTCAACTTCTCTATACCTTATGCTATGCTCATTACCAGGGTAGTTACCACCTGTCACCATACACACTATTACAGTATCATTGACTATATTCCCTATGCTGTGCCTTTTATTCCTGTGACTTATTCATTCTAGATCACCATTTAAATCAGTGGATTTTGAGTAAAGCAGATTATCCTCCATAATATGGGTGGGCCTCACCCAGTCAATTGAAGGCCTTAAAAGAACAGACTAACCACACCCAATCAAGAAGGAATTGTGGTAGCAGACAATCTTTGGACTTGAATTGCAGCTCTTCTCCAGATCTCCAGCCTGCTGGCCTACCATGCAGATTTTGGATTTACCAAACCTCCATAATTGCATGAGCCAGTTCTTTAAAATAAGTCTCTCTCTCCTTCTCTATCATATGTGTGTATCATATATATATATATATATGAGATATACATATCTCAGTTCAGTATATACAACAGTATTATATATATAAACACATGTGTAGACACACATGTGCGCACACACACACCCTATTGATTATGTTTCTCTGCCTAACCCCAATAATACAGTTGGTAATAAAACCAACCCAGCTAGCCCTGGAGAGACTCTCTAGGGGAAGGAGGCAGGGAAGGAAAATATCCTGTTTCATTCCACTTCCTCTGATCTCCTGTTGATAAATGCAAGTAGAAGCTGGAGGTCAAAGGAACCTGTTGATATAGTTCATACAAGCTAGCTTCCCAGTGTATAGAGCAGAGTAGAGAAGAGAGAAGAGTGGGCCTAGGGAGGCAAAGAAAGCTAAAATGTTATAAAGAAAAGGTGGGAAATTATTGCCATAAAATTCAGAATGGTGGTTACCTCTAGGAGGGTGAGAAGGGAACTATCTAGAACGGATACAAGGGTTGGGGTATTTCCTTATCTGAATGATGGTTAAATGAGTGTTTGTTTTATAATTATTAATTAAATCATGCATTTATGTTTTGTATTTTTTGTATATTTCATTGTTTAAAAGTTAAAGAAGAGAACAATACTGAACAATAAGAACTTGTATGATACTTGAGTTCTGAAAGTCATAATTTTCCAGGTGAGCAAGTTTGTAGCACTTAAAATAGTCTGTTTAAAACACTAAAAATTTGTTACAAACAAGCATACAAGTTCTGACAAGTGAAAGAATTAAATAACTCAGGACTAAAAGATATTTTCTTTCAAAAAAAAAGTTGCTTCGAGCCAAATAGGGAAGAAAAAATAGTAGCTAGAGACTTGGACGTGTTTAAATACTGACAGTAATGAATAGTAGAAAGGTAAATGTTGAAGACACCAGAGAAGAAAGGGGAAACAGACGGAGTGCAGTTCCTCCAGTGCCGAAAGGAGAAACACACATAGCACTACCAAAGGGATTAGCTTTAAATAAGATGAGGGATATTTATTGCACTGTGACTGAAGGAATAAAAGAAAGATGTATATGGCTGCATATAAATTTGTCAGTTTAGTAGTGGGAAGCTGAGGGGAGTCCCCCATCTGATGCTTCCTTCTTTTCTAGGACAGAAAACAAGAGGGAAGAGAAGTCAAATCTGAGACAGAAGACAGGGAGAAGGTTTGAACTACTTTGGAGAACAAGAGCAATAACCAGGTTTGCCAAGAAGTACCAAATACCTAATAGAAGTTGGAGACTGTGAATTTGTAGCACTATCAATCTGTATGATGACTTCTGTAGCAGTATTTAGCACCCCATATATGGATGGAGAAAAACCAGACACCTGGATTGATCCAGGGTTGGGGTTTGGGACTGAAGGACAATAGAAAGGAATGTGAGGCTAAGGACAAAGAGACACACCATGGGATCTCAAATGGATGGGGCAGAGAAATGAAAACAGAAGAGGGTGAGCAGAGAAGAACACAGAAGGGTCAAGGGTTTGGATGTTATATGAGAGCATGAATAGGGAGCAACTGAATGATGAAAATGGAAAGATGGGAGTGTGTATAGGTTGTAGAATATCTGAATGTGAAACAGTTGCAGGTAGTGATAATACCTAGGGACTGGCCATGGGAAAGGAATGATGAAGTAGAGTGGAGGTGAAGGTCATCAAAAATGAAGAGGCTAAGCAGTTGAAAGAGTAGTTCATGTGGACACTGACATCATGGAGGATCATAGATATATTTGCAGTCGAAAAACAGTGCACAGTGTAGGATAGGAGGTCAGGGGTGGGGGGTGTTGACTGGGAGGTTGCTAAATGACAGCACCGGGAGGTAGAAGGAAGCCACAGAAGCTGTGGCTCTAAGGGTCAGAAGAAGAGTTCTTCAGAGGCTAGAGGAATAATGGTCCGGTTCTCCCCTCTACCTCAGTTGGGATTCCAGAACATAAACTAGAAAAGTGTTGCCGGAAAAAAATGTGTGGGCAAACCTAGATGACCAGGATAAGTTATAGTTAAGCCTATAATAAGGATATCAGGAAATGGGGCATATTAGGTTAAACTGGCTATAAAGTTTTCAAGAAGAATTCACTCTAGAAATGCCCTGATTTTGAGTAGTGGGTGGTATTGGTATCCCAGATTGCCCAGGTTGGCTCTGGAAGATTCCAAGTTTTTAGATCACTCCCTGATATGAGAACCCAGTAGTAAAGAACACATGTACATTAAACACAATTGTTTGCATACTAGTTCAGGGGGTTATCAGAGTTCTTTGAAGCTCTAGGTTAAGAACCATATTTAGAAGATGGCTTTGTACATATGGCTATTAGATCTTTGTGGCTAATTCCATCATGTAGATAGATACTAGTCTCTCCTTAGGCTGCAATTGCCAATCAGAAGAGAAAACTTTAGAAAATTGATCAAGTTATAATTTGGCACAATTTTCCAGTTTTCTCTGGAAAATAATGTCTCTTTAACAATTCAGTGCTGGCATGATTCCAATTAAAATGTTTGTTTATATATACAAAACTTCCTGGGGATCAAAATGACGTGTATCTTAGGTGCTTAATAAATGTTTGCTGAACTAAAAAATAAATAAATAAATAAATAAATAAATAAATAAATAAATAAATAAATGTTTGCTGAACTGAAGGGATAAGAGCTGGCTTCCCATGTAGACTTTCCTACAGGGAAAAGAACATGTTGACTGCATATCATAGGTTTCTAGGCCCTTTGATAGTTACTCTTCTCATTATGAATGAGCAAATTGGTGTTCTAGTTTATACACTGGCCTCCTGTGCATTGAGTTAGCACGAACTTCATCCCTCGAGTATGATCAACTCTGGGCACCCTGACAAAATTAAGTTTCTGGACTTGCAAAACTGAGGAATGAGCCCTGGAAAATGTGACTTGACTGAGGCAATATCATCCTGAGGCCAGCCTGCGGGGCCCAGCTGGCCTCTCCCTATGACACTTCTAACTTGGTTGTTTAGAACAGCAGCTCTATTGAAATCATTTTTACCTCCTGCAATTAAAATCTTTGAGACCATGATAGAGTTGTTAGCAAAATATTGCTGTAATCTCAGCTAATGTAAGAGGACTAAGTCATTTATTAGAAACCATAGTGAGTTAATAAAACAGAGTAGCTGAAAATGTCTCCTAATTCTAGAGTCTAGGGTGGGGAGTTATTAACAGTGTATATAATTTGTGACTGTTCATGGGTAGTGACCTAGTAACAGACTGTTCCATTTTAAGGCTACTGCTAGTGAGTACTAAAATGCTTGTAACAAAACAAAGCAAACTCTGCTTTTTTGTCTGGTTTGTTTTGTTTGTATTATACTTCATTGCTTCTTGTGTTATGCTAGAGTTGCACATTTCTGAGTGTCTCATTCTTCTTGTTCATAGAATCATAAACTTTTCCCACAACTCTGAAGAGTTGGACGTAATGACCAGTAAAAACAGGATTTTTTCAATATGGCAACCATTCCAATAACAATTACTGATAATTCTTTTGTTTCTCTTCACCTATAAAAAAGATAACTAACTAACCAGTTCAACAAAATGTCATTTCTTGCTAGATTTTTCACTAGAAGAAAGGAGTTTTCTTGCCCCTCAGAATTTTGTAAGTTCTCCTAATGATTTGCTAATTTGGTGTGTGTGGGGGTGGGGTGGGGGGAGGCACAGTATAAACATGCACATCCTTTAATTTTACCTGCTGATAAGTAATTTAATCCTTATTTTTATGTTAAATCAGCAAGGATATACTATGGCTTAAAGGCAAAATGTGAGACTTTAAACAAAGCCCTGGGTTTGCAGTGGGGAAGGATGGGAGTTTAGGGAGGGATATTTGGGGCAGGGGTGTTGGGGGGTTGGGGGGCTGTTTAGGTTCTTCTCTTTTGGGGGATATGTCAGTGGAAACTTTGAGAAGCCCTGCTTGCCACTGGGATTAGTCCAGAAACATATTTGCTTTGTTTCTCCTATTTCCCTGGGAAAGGTCTAGATACTTTTGAATGAAAATACTGAATTTTTCAATGTACATTAAATTGCCCTTGTCCCACTCTGGTGCTAAAACTGGAAGGAGCTTGTAACACTAGACCATCTTGAGGAAGAACAGTGGACACACCCCTTCATTAGTGGAAGTAGTATTGGCCCTGTAGAAATGGGGGCAGTTACTGATTGGGAGGGAGGTTTGGATCTGGCTACAGTAGGAAAAAAAACTGGTAATGTAACTAGAAAGATGATAATAACTATGCAAGTCCAGATATTTTAATTTGAAGATGAGAAGAGAGAATATCAATCAAAAATAATACTGAAGTCCCAGATTAAGATGTAAAACATTGGGCTCTAAAGAGGAGCATGGAAGTTACTGTCAGTAAAAATATGCCCAGAGGATCTCTGGAAAAGGTGAGAATCGAGACAAAAGGAAGAGAAAAAAAATGTCCTTAAGCTGAAAATTTTAAATGCCTCGCTAGGTGATGTTAGAATGCCAAAAGGACTGTTTACTAAGAATACAAGCTGTTAACTTAATATGTAATGGTATAAACTGGGTTCTTCTTAGGAAAAAAAAAAAAAAAAACCTCTAAGAAAATTTTATTTGTTCACTGTAAAATAGAGTTTTTTTTTTAATTATTTATTTGAGAGAGAGAGGGAGAGGGGAAGAGAGTGCACAAGTGGGGGTGGGTGGGGGGGAGAGGCAGAGGGACAGCAGACTCCCCACTGAGCAGGAAGCCCAACTCAGGGCTTGATCCCAGAACCCTGAGATCATGACCTGAGCTAAAGTCAGATGCTTAACCAACTGAACCACCCAGAGGCCCTTAAAATAGAGTTTTTAATGCAGTCAGGATTATAGACTTGGGAGTGAAAAGTAAAAAGCAAGGTGAGAAAAATAAGCATCAGAAGTATTGTATGAGGGCAGCCTGGGTGGCTCAGCGGTTTGGTGCCGCCTTCGGCCTAGGGTGTGATCTTGGAGACCCAGGATTGAGTCCCATGTCGGGCTCCCAGCGTGGAGCCTACTTTCTCCCTCTGCCTCTCATGAATAAATAAAATCTTAAAAAAAAAAAAAAAGAAAGAAAGAAAAAAGAAGTATTGTATGAGAGCAGAAGTCAAGTGAATTGGTTTGTCTAAGCCATTGAATGAAAAAGGAGAACATTTCAAAGCAGCCTTGTGAAATGCTCAGTTGGGATAATGCCCTGTGGATGGTTATAGCAGAGATGCAGAGCAGGGATGCAGAGCAGAGAAGGAGTAAGAAATGAGGAAGACTTAAGAGCAATTTACCATTGTAAACGGCATAACTTTGAGTACAGTTAACACTAGAGCCAGATTATAGTAATATCGAAAAAAAACCCTATTTTTAAATGTATTAGAGATCTTCAAAAAGGTCTATCAGCAAAGTGTTACACAATTTAAATCTACTATTCTATATTTCTCTGGCTACAAATGGAAATATTCTACAAATATTATGCATAGATAAATAATACCCTCAGTAATGTTTGGTAATGATACTTGAATATATATTTTTCAAGGACTAAATAACAAAGCAGGCATTTTAAAGGCTGAACAACCAGATTTCTTTGAAGTTCAATCCTTTGAAAAATGCTGATAGAAACAAGCAGTCCTGGTTCAAAGGAACATATGCTCTGGTATTTTTAAGTAATATTTTAACTGGAAAGCAGAACAGTTATTTGAAAAACACGATTGGGCACAATGATAGAGGTGGGTGGATAATGTTTATCCAAACAAACATTTGAACGTTTTAGACCTTTTCTGAAAGAGTTTAGGGTAGTTAGATTTGGCATATAGATATCATTCTGATTTTAACTTGGCTTCTCCAAACAGAATTGATAATACTGCAGCCTTGCTGTTTAGAAGAAATACACGAGAGGAAGTCTGTCAGCTACTTCTCTGGGAAGAATTACCCAGGTAATAAAATTAATAAAGTCAACTTTTCTTACGACCGACTGTATTGTTACTGACCCTGGTTGATTTTTGCTTACGTTACTCTGTGTGAAGTACATGCAGGCTCTTGTTAAAAAAAAAAAAAAAAAAAGCTAATCCTGAACTTCATGATTTTTGTGTAAATTTGCAAGCTTTATCTCCCACTAGATTGTATTAACAATACAAATACATTTTTCACCACGCTGGTTTCTAGGCCCATAGGTCTTTAGTTTATCTATGTTGCCTTCTCCTATCTCCTCTTTCCTTCCTCTGTCCCAGCCTCCCTCACCCCACTAGCCAACCCTGATGCCCTATTTTGTATCCTGGCACAGGACTCCACTCAGTGTTTTCTTAAGCTTGCTCTCTAGAGCACAGCCTTAGGGCCAGATTCATAGTCTCCAAACTTTTTTTGACTGGAGGACTTTATAAGAAAGTATTTTTAATACATTCTCAATATCTTCATAAATGACACGCATATATTCCTGTTAATACATTAAGGATACAATATAACATACTGAAACAGAAAAATTTCGATGAGATAAAGATGCAAATCATATTATAAATAATTTTAAACTATATTAATAATACAAAATACATTTACTCTAAAATGTTACTGTTAATAAAGAGTTTTAGAATAATAAAATGTGCTTGGTATTTTTTAAATATTGGTTTTATGCTTTGTGATACAGCTTACACAGATGTCTGCTTTTTTAAAAGATTCATTAATTTATTTGAAAGAGAGAGAGCAAGCACAGGCAAGCTGGGGGAGGGCAGAGGGAGTGGGAGAGAGAGAATCCTGAAGTCGACTTCAAGCTAAGCATGGAGCCTCACTTGGGGTTCAACCCAGGACCCTGAGATAATGACCTGAACAGAAACCAAGAGTCAGACACTTAACCAACTGAGCCGTGCAGATGCCCCCAGATGTCTTCTTTGACATTCAGTTTATTTAAAGTTTCTCTGAAAAGGCTTACAAAGATACATGGATTTATTTTTTTTTAAGGATTTAATTTATTCATGAGAGACACAGAGACAAAGAGAGAGAGAGGCAGAGACACAGGCAGAGGGAGAAGCAGGCTCCATGCAAGGAGCCTGATGTGGGATTCGATCCTGGGACTCCAGGATTGCACCCTGGGCCAAAGGCAGGGGCCAAACCGCTGAGCCACCCAGGGATCCCCAAGATACATGGATTTAAATGGAAGAATTGTTTCCTTAGATGCGTTACTAACTCACAATAATTTTTCAGTCCCACTTGTTATGCAAAGCTTTTGGTTAATATCTAATGAATACATTTCCAATTTGCTTGTTACTCATTTGTTTTTATACTCCAATGAGAAGCTATTGTAAATGTTCATATTTTTAACGAATGGCTTCAAACTGAGTGGAAATTTTATTTGGAAAATGTTTAACTGGGTTAAAAAAATCTCTGAGTTTTATAGGTTACATGCAATCTTCTATCACAAAAATTACATAATGAAGGAAATATTTTCAAACATCAACATAGTACAGTGGGTAAGAGCATAGACTCTGGAGCCTGTCTACTAAATTGGAATCCCAACTCCTCTATTCATTGCTTGTGTAACCATGGGC
Source organism: Canis lupus baileyi (assembly GCF_048164855.1). Taxonomy (NCBI): domain Eukaryota; kingdom Metazoa; phylum Chordata; class Mammalia; order Carnivora; family Canidae; genus Canis; species Canis lupus. The sequence goes on along the minus strand of NC_132839.1, from coordinate 14,982,406 downwards.
AAGTTACTTAGCCTCCCTGTGCCTCAATTTTCTCTCCCATAAATTAGGATGGTAATAGAACCTACTCAACAAGGTCATTATGAAAACTAAATAACTAGTAAATTAGTAAAGTACTTAATATAATATCTAGCATATAGTGAATATACTTACATATGTAAAGGATTAAGGGAAGAGGAGTTATGCCCTGCCGTTAGGGGAGTGAAGTAATTACAATTACTTTTAAAGTCAGTTGGGTATTATCTACCAAAGTTGGACATACACATACCCTGTGACCTAGCATACCCCAAGTATGATATATTTGATGAGAATGGTCCTCGAGGCTTTGTTTGTAATAGGCTAAGCTACAAATAATCTTTTTTTTTTTTTTTTTTTTAGCTACAAATAATCTACATGTGCATCTATAATTGGACGGATAAGTAAGTGGTTTTGTATATATCCACTGAATGCTATTCAGCAATAAAAACGAAAAAGAGGAACCAACCACGGCTACATTCACATGAATATGACAAATTATGATGACCATAAGAACCAATACACGAAAGAGTATATATAGTGTGATACCATTTATAAAAAGTTCACAAGAAGCAAAACAAAAACGTTTGCTTAGGAATGCACAGATAGTAAAATCATATAGAAAAAAAAATAGTCATCAAAGTCAGGCTCATGATTATCTCTTAGAAAAAAAGAGGACTGTAACTGAGGACAGGCACCGGGGATGTGTGTGCATGTGTGTGTGTGTGAGCACGCGCCTGCACCCTTGCATGAATGCTGAAAATACCCTCTTTTCTGATTCGGGAGATGTTTAGGAATGTTTATTTTATAATTATTAACTTGGGTTTTAGGCACTTCTCTGTGTATGTGTGTTATATTTCACAATGAAGAAATTTTTTAAAAACTCTACACAAGTCTTTTTTGCACAGCATTAACTGCATTGTTAACATCTTATAGTGCTATGTCTTTGGCCCTAACTTCTCTGCTGGAATAACTGCCTGTAAGATGTACCATGAACGAATTTCATGTGGCTGCTCTCAACTGTAATCTTAGCTTGGAATCTTCCCTTTTATTTACTTTTTCTTTATAAAAAAAGTTTTTAGTCAAAACAACTAGTCCATCAGTGATTACACTTACATAAGTTTTGCACAACTAGGCTTTATTTTTAAAAATTCAATTATTACTTAAAATACCATTTAAGGAAGTAGCAGAGAAAGCTTTCTTCTCTACTATAGCTTTCCTTTAGTGGCTCACAAAAAATGTCATTTTAAAATGCATTTCATTATTGAAACATAGTCTAGTAAATACCACACTGAACTAGAATCTATCTAATGTAACAGAATCTACCTACCATAACGTGAGACGTATTAAAAACATCTGTGCATTCCATTTAACTTTATAGTAAACTTAGTACTTGTGTCTTAGGGTCTTTAGCAGTGTTTTACAAGCGTATTCTCAAAGTAGTCACTGTCAGAGGAGTGCAGTTGTTTTTTTCCATTTGTGTTCCATGTTTAATTTCTGACATTTTCATCTTGGCAAGAAGGAAACTATATTCCTAATCGTATGTTGCTTTTTCTTTTTTTAAGATTTTATTTATTTAATCATGAAAGATACACACACAGAGAGAGAGAGAGAGGCAGGCAGAGGGAGAAGTAGGCTCCATGCGGGGAGCCCGACGTGGGACTCGATCCTGGGTCTCCAGGATCATGCCCTGGGCCGAAGACAGGCGCCAAACCGCTGAACCACCGGGGCTGCCCACGTATGTTGCTTTTTTGACTTTCATTGTTAGAAAGCTCAGAAGAGGCTTTTTAGCATTTATAATATATGAATTTTCTTTAAAGTACTGACTTAAATAGTACATTACTAAACATACTGGGGGTATTGTGGAGTTTTGCCGTCATGTTTGGATGTCTGCTTCTTAAAAGGCTAGCTAATTTTAATCAGTTCAGAATATCATCACCTATTAACTATGATACACAGGGTAAAGCAAAAGTAGATGTATATTCATATTTAAAGCAATATTTTTTCTAATTTCAATGATTATGGCCACCTTGTCAGATCTGATTAGTCATTAGTTTTTTACTTTGCAGTGTAGCTTCCAAAGGGCATCAGAAATGTCAGCTCAGCCAATTGTGTTTGCCTATTCTTGCATTATGATCACTATCTCCATTGGTCCATGCTGTAACAGCTAGTTTACTTAAACATCATACACAAATCCACTTAGATACAGAAATTGCACCATGTGGCAATATATTGAAAGTGAACAAAGGAGAACGCCTTCCCTCCCCTATCATGTGCTGCTGTGCTCCCACCCTCTTCTAGGTGCTCGCCCACTTATGGAGTAAGTGGGGATGCTGGCACCAGTCCTCACATTCAATATGAGTAAAGCTTAATTTCTTTCCCTCTTTTTTGGTAAAAAAATATATGTGTTTGTACATAGAAATGCAAATACTTTATTCTAAAATTTCAAGAGTTGCTTTCAGCACCCCATTTTGGAGATCCTTGCTCTAGATAAAGGTCTTAAAATTTGGGTCTTTAAATTTTATAAATCCTCTCTTTTTACTGAAAATAACTTGAAACTCTAATATTAGATGCTAATAACATAGGTTTGATTGACTTTGAGATGGGAAGAGGTGATGTTTAGACCTCTCTAGGCATCTTTCTCCCCAACCTCCTCAGGTTGGAAAAAATTTTATGCCAACCCTAGTTCTTCAGACCTACCTTTAGTACTAACATTTGCTTCTTCTCTAGTCATTAAGGAATCAGCATATTTTTCAAAGGCTGGTATATTAATATTCGTGATCTGGGGATCAGTAATAACTCACTGAATTACCTCACACACACCTTACACTCATATGTGGCTACATTTTATCTGGTAATGAGAACATCTGTTAGAATGAATATAAAATGGTGGCATTTCAGCTGTGAAAATAGGAAAATATATTGTTTGGGCTGGAGGTGCTTGATTGTGTGTTCCTCAGTGACTTTGAGATTGGAAGACGTAATTTGTGTAATTTGTTACACCCTGGTAAAAGTAAATTTTTAAATAAATGCTACTGAGGGGAACTACAAATATATAAACCAGGAAACATTGTCAGTAAAAGGAAAATAACCATAAAAAAGTAGTCATAAGATAATTCTGGAGAGAATCTTTAAGATATCAGGAAGTGGACCATCTGTGATTTTGTATTAGCCAAGTAACACTAGCTGCTGTAATAGCTGACCAACCAAAATGTCTGGCTTAACTCAGTGAGGATCTATTTTCTCACTCATGTCTCAGTACAATGCATGCTGTGAGGCAGCTCTGCTATAACCACGCATTTGGGGACCCAAGCTTCCTCCATGCAGCAGACCAACAATTTGCTTCAACATTGACCTCGCTTCATCCAATGAGTAGAGAGAGGGATAAAAGAGAAGTAAAAGGCCTTCTCCTTTGTTCACTTTCAATTTATTGTCACATGGTGCAATTTCTGTATCTAAGTGGATTTGTGTATGAAAAAAGGCATACTTTTCTTAACTGCTTATCAGGGATTATATTCTACTGCCAAAACCTAATCATAAGGCCTCACCTACATGTAAACACTTTGGGAAATGTAGTTTAGCCCCAGGTCCTGTAAGAGATGGGTTTGGTGAGCATCTAGCTGAGCTCTGTTGTATATACAGAGGGATTCCTGACCCATAATTGAGAAGCATCAGGCCTAACTTTGGAAATCTTCTCTTTGGAACTCACTCTCTTTTTCGCTTGCTGTGGTAAAGGAATTTGCACACCACTAATTTAGCTGTTCCCTAAACAAGCCATGATCTTCCATGTCTCTATACCTTCACATGTGATTTGCATAGGATGTCTGTCCATTCTTTTTAAAACTCTTTCCCTTTACCTCCTTTCTCTTCTTCCATATCTAGCAATTCCTCCCCATCCTTAAGACCCAAGACGATGTTCTTCTTCTATGAACTTCTCTCTGATGGCACACAGGCACGGATCTTTTCTTAATGTTCACTGAACTTTATCCTTGTACTTTGTACCTACCTCTGTTACTGAATGTGTGAGCCTGTATTATAATTATTTAAGGAACCAGTATGTTTTCAAAGGATTGGGTGGTTAATATTCACAAATAGTGACCATTAATTATAGACTTAGTTTCTCAAAGGTAACACTTGAATCTTACCTTAGTATCTCCCATGCCTGCCTAGCACAGCCTGGCTCAGTTACTCAATATCAGAGGAGAAAATGAATACTGTCTCTCTTCCTGCCAGTTGCCAGTCCCCCTCCCCCCTTTTCATATGGTTGTAAAAACATAGAACATAAAATTTGCCATCTTCACCATTTTTAAGCATACATTACCGTAGTGTTTACTATATGCATCTTATCTCTAGAACTTCTTCATCTTGCAAAACTGAAACTCTACTCCTTGAACAACTCTCTATTTCCTCCTACCCCCAGCCCTTGGAAACCACTTACCATTCTTTCTGTTTCTAAGAGTTTGACTACCTGATGTGAGTAGAATAATGCAGTATTTGTCTTTTTGTGACTGACCTGTTTCACTTTAGCATAATGCCTTCAAGATTCATTCATGTTGTAACATATGACAGGATTTCCTTTTTTCAGTCCAAATATTTCTTTTTTTTTTAAAGGTCCAAATATTCATTGTAGGTACATACCACATTTTCTTTATCCATTCATCCATTCTGGTGTCTTTGTTTTTGACCTATGGTTACTTGAGGGGACTGACAAGAAAATATATTTTCTGTTGACCCAAGAGAAAAGGTGATCCTATACTCTTAAATATTTCAGGATGGCTTATATTGTAGAGACTAAAAGAGAAATTATACTTAGAGCGAGGAAAATTAGATTTAAAAAAAAATCAGTGACTACAGAAAGAATGCCTCTTGCTGTACGCTATGAGCATGAGAAACTGTATTATACTGCTTCCAACTGAGCAACTAGGGCCCATCATAAAAAGCTGTTCACATTCCAAAGGCCTCTTACCCTAGTCTTTTCACTGCCCTAGTCAGTACCTCAATACTTCTTCAGTACCTCATATCCTCAAAATAGCTCTTTTGAGAAAAGAAATTTTAAAGTAGGCCAAAAATAAATAAGGAAAGGGATAAAAAACTCAACACAGAGCACTTGTGAGAATTTTCATGTTTATGGAGAAGCTGAGTCCCACAATAACCTCTGGCCCTTCTTCTCGGTATTAGTGAATTCCAGTGTTCATTTGCATTAAGTTAGTTTGGCCCTTTAGCGACATTCATAACCTTTACTTCAGTGCGTTATCATGAAAGAATCTAAAGTATCCTTGCATTAAGCATGATCGTTATTTTTTCAGTTGGTCTAAGGATCTATTAATTAAATATGTAGCTTTAACGTGTACTGAAAACCTCCAAGTAAGCTAGCATTCATCTTGTAAACAAGTTAAACACCCCACACATAACTTCTTTTTAAAACCATCGCAGTAAGAACCCCAGCACTTAAAAAAAAAAAAAAGAAAAAAAAGGAAAAAAGAAAAAAACCTAACCCTGCAGTTTTGGTAAAATATGCCAAATATAGCCTGAAATAGTAAATAATCCCTCAAAAGCGATGTTAGCAAATTAATTGGTGTGTGAACAAAGACCCCTTTCTACACTAGCATGAATGTTGCCTTTATTTTTTTTTTCTCACAAGTATGATTTTAGAAAACAGCTGTAGTGCATGTTGACAAATGACAAAGCGGCAGACGTGGTAAAACATTTTCCGTCAAGGCCAAGGGGGGTGGGGGGGAATGGGGCTGCCGGAGCGGCCAACGGGCTTGAACGCCTAGCTTCCCTAACCTCTTCCCCCAGGCTTTAGGGAGCGGGGGCCTCAGCGCCCCACCCCCTTCCCCCGGCTCCGGTTACAGCCTCTCGAGTTGAGCAAACTTGCTGCAGGCGGATCGGCGATCAGGAGATCTCCGGCTTGGGCGCTGCATTTATTAATTTATATTGCGCGGGGCCCTGCGCGGGCTGCTCCTTTGTACCCGGCGCCGCCGCCTGGGCCGGGGAGGGGGGAGCGCGCCCGACCCCCGAGGCCAGCACGTGCTGCGCCCGCCCGCCAGGCCCGCCGAGGGGGCGGAGGCCCCGGCTTCTCTCCGGAGCCGCTCTCCGCCAGGAGGAGGGGCGGCGGCGGCGGCGGCGGGAGGCGACAGCTGCCCGGCCCAGGGAGCGCGGCGGGACCGGCGGCCGCGGCGCCCGGCTAAGGGGCGGCGGGAGGCGGGAGGCGGGAGCGGCGGGCCGCGCGGGATGGCCCCGGGCCCTTCCTGACTGGCTGGCCGCGCGCACACGGCCCGGCCCGCACGTCCCCGCCCGCGGGGGCCCGCTCTGCGTCGGCCGCGCCGCGGTGGAGGCGCGCGAGGGGGACGCGGCCGGGGATGAGCTGACTGCGGGGAAACAGCCGCCGCCGGGCCCCGAGAGGCCGCCGGAGCCGCTCGCCTCCGAGTCGCCGCCCTGCCCTTGCATCCGAGATCATGTACGTACGCGCCGCGGTCCTGCCATTGTCTGCGCCCCGGCGCGCGCCGTGCGCCCCGGCCCGAGGGGCTCCCGCTGCTCCCCGCCGCGCGCCTGCTGCCCCCCGCTCGAGGGGCCCCCGCTGCTTCCCGCCACGCTCCTGCTGCCCCCCCCCCGGCCCGAGGGGCCCCCGCTGCTCCCCGCCGCGCGCCTGCTGCCCACCCCCCCCCCCCCACGCCCGGCGGGTCCCGCTCGGACCGCGCTCCTGCTCCCCACCCCGCCCGCCTGCCCCGCTCGGACTGCGCCTGCTGCCCTCGCCCCCTCTCTGCCGTGCAGGTCCATCCACATCGTGGCGCTGGGGAACGAGGGGGACGCGTTTCACCAGGACAGCCGGCCGTCGGGGCTCATCCGCACTTACCTGGGGAGAAGCCCGCTGGTCTCGGGGGATGAGAGCAGCTTGTTGCTGAGCGCGACCAGCACGGTGGCGCGGCCGGTGTTCACCGAGTATCAGGCCAGCGCGTTCGGGAATGTCAAGCTGGTGGTCCACGACTGTCCCGTCTGGGTAAGCGGCGGCAGCTGCTCCGTGCCCAGACGGCGGGGCTCTGCTTCCCGCCCCCCCCCCCACCTCCTCCTCCTCTCTCCTCTCCTCTTTCATGGATGTGGACCGGCTGGGTCACCTGGGTAGAGTTTTTAGACATTTGGGGGCAAATCTTTGTCTTCCTTTGTTTCCCCAGGCAGGGGGCAGCCCTGGGGGAGAACAGTCGTGGAAGGTGAAAAAAGCCCCAGTGGCAACATGGAGCACTTACTCGTATGCTTCGCCGCCGTAGGCTGTCCCTTGGTAGCTGGCAGTTGACTGTGACAACCCCCAGGGACAGGGTCACTAAGCTTCACCAGCAGAGAGCAATGTTTTTTCATGCCTACCCCGTGGGTGATAGTGTAATATTAGTGTTCTAAAAATAAAGTCCTCTGTAAGCTTAACTCAAGCAAAAATAAATTTCACTGGGACAGTTCAGGACTAGGACCCCTGGAAAGGAGAGGAAGACACAGGAGCTGAGAATGGATTTTAAACCACTCCTTTATAAAGCTATCCCCCTTTGGACATTTTAATTAGCGTTTTTAATTTTAATAATGCGGATACTCCTGAGATATTAGCTTATTTGTTTTCAGTGACTCATAAATCAGAAATAAGAACGCTGGTTGGAATTTTCAGAAAGCTTTAAAATTTGCAATAATTAAAAGAAGTATAAAATTCTAGTCTGATTCTTAAGTGCTTCATAAAAGGAGAAAATATATTCTGAAGTTGATAAAATTCTACTCTGATTCTTGAGTGCTTCATAAAAGGAGAAAGGACTCTTTGACACAAATATTTTCAGTAGGCAGTATAATAATACACAGTAACTATTTAAATGTTTTCACTAAATCTTATTTGAAAATTTCTGATTCTTTACTGCTTTTGGAGTTATAACTAAAGCTGAAGATTGTATTTTTTTTGAAGGTTGTATTTTATAACAGAAGAAAGCTTAGTGTCTGAAAAAGAGTGTAAATTATCTTTATGTGAGATTTTACATTTTTTTAAAAAGACTTTGTTATTTATTCATGAGAGAAACACAGAGAGAGGCAGAGACACAGGCAGAGGGAGAAGCAGGCTTCATGCAGGGAGCCTGATGTGGGACTTGATCCCAGGTCTCCAGGATCAGGCCCTGGGCCGAAAGCAGGCGCTAAACTGCTGAGCCACCCAAGGATCCCCAAGATTTTACATTTAAACAGCAATTTTAAAAAGCTGAATTATGTGCTATAGGGAACTAATACACGTTTCTAAAGGAATGTGTGGAATGTAAGTAGAAAAATTACTTATGCAAATTACAGGAAGAAAAGATCTCTACCTCAAATGATCAGTTAAAGGATATTTCTGTTAATGAGCTGAAATAAATGAAAAACAGGTTTGTTTGTTTGTTTTCAATAAGTGGGATGGCATTAAACTCCCTTTTATGACAGTGATGATGCCAATCTTAAGAAGCATCGGTAAAGAACTTACTGGCTGGATTCCATGCGAGCAAATGAAATACCTCTTTTATTTTGGCCATTTCATTGTGAAAAATCATACAGTCTAAAAACTTACTGGGTTTACATGCAGTTGAACAAATGATGTGAATGAGTGAATAGAGTAAATAAATTGGAACAAATGAGTGAATAAAGTAAATAAATGTAGAGAAAATAAACTGAATTAGGATGTTAGGATTACCTTTCCTGTTTTTTTTCTTTGAGCTGTTAACTCTTTCCTGTTTATGTTGTTAATTTAGCAAAAAACAGTACTTGTAATCCCATGTATTGTAGTAAATGAAATCTTCCAAATGTATTAAAATAAGCCTCTGTAGTCTAGATTTTTGCCTTATACTCAGCGTTGTTTTTTATCTTGCTTATCAACTTTTATGTGTTTAGACTCTGGTCCTGTTTAAGGCATTAAGTTTTGGTACATGTTTTTGGGTTATAAAGATCTTCAAGCATTAGGGAACATACTTATAGAGCTTCTCTTTGTAAGGTGCTTCTCTTTTCTTAGTGGTAAGTAAAAGTCCATCAGAGATATTCAAGTTGACTGTATTTATCAGCTGATACTTGATGTGTACTGAAACAGTATATTCAGTATAGCAAAACAGCACAGGTTTGGATATTTCAGATCCCTACATTGCTACTTAGTGGCTTTCCTTGGTGAGTCAACTATCTTCACCTAGCCCTATTTTTCCTATGTATAAGATGAAAAGACTCCCTGCCTCCTAGAGCAATGCTGAAGAGTAGATGAGATAAATGAGATAGTATATGTAAAGTTTTTAGGCTAGAAACCGACATGTAGTAGGTATTCAGTAGTGGTAGCTCCTATAAAAACAACAATGTGTTTATTACAATGTTAGTATAGTCATGTATCGCTTATACTAAGCAAAAATAAAGTTTCCTGCACATCATTCAACATTTACACAAATACAATCTACCGAGCCAGCAGTGTTATTACTTAGTAGGTGCTGTATCTGCAGCCCCACAGTGAAGTAGAATAAAATTTCGTTTTGCTGTAAAAAAATTAGATTATTTTTTTAAAATGATGAGTTCCATTCTCCCAATGTGGCTCCAAGCTTCGCGTTGCATAACCTCCTAGAGGAAATCCTGGAACTGATTTACAAGGGGTGGGAGAATTTGATTTCCTTCGCATTTCTAGAAACCAGGGGAACATTTTCTCTTTGACATAGTTTGGTTAAAGATGTGGTGTTGTTTCCCTGGGATTGGAATGAGATAGCTTGTGCTTCTCTTTTCTAGTTTCTTCTGTAGATCTGTAACCTCACTCTGGATTCTTGCCGTATATATTTGGCACATTTAACATAGATGTACTTTGGATTCGTTTTATGTAGTTCATTATTTAGTATGTCTCTCTCAAACCTACCCTCCTCTTTCTGTGCAGTTATTTTATTT